>NW_025335568.1:51537597-51604436 GCF_004798865.1 Varanus komodoensis | reverse complement strand
AAAATTAAAAAGAGTAAAAAGGATAAAGAGGTAACATGTCATACATTTTCTATTGGTTAAAAATGTTGGTTTACTGGTATATAGGTCATTTGGTTGTAGCATCAAATATTTTAAAATCAATAAGAGCAAAAATAAGGGCATGATTAAACAGAGAAAGGGCCAACTATTTCCAGCATGCCCCATCCAGGCATGGTTCTGAGCATGTATGGGGCCGCACCCTAAAAATCCTAATGCACTCTGCAAAATAAAAGTGCTATGTAAATATTAATCCAAGTTTGCTCTGTACCTTATTCCGGATGTGAACACACTGCCAGTACAGATACACAGCACCACTGTGATGGTCTTCTGAACCTTGTTGAATTGGCTAGTTGTATCGTTTCACACACACGGAAATGCATTTCTGTAAATACCAGTTGTTCCATGTGACTTCCGCTAGATCACGGCTGTAGCTCTCATCATAATGTATTCCATCTAGTGCATTAGTCGCTGAATGCCCGTCAGTGTAGAAGCAAAATGCAAGCACCCAAAAATACAGTACATACTTTCAGGACAGCCAGAGTAGCCCCATTTCCTGACATTGCATCACCATGTCGCTCCACCCAAAGACCTGCAGCAGGGAGGCCATCAAGTGTACAGTCGTGTGTGTGCAGCCACATGATTTGGGACCCTGGGCCTTTGCACTGCGTGTGTAGATTTCTTTGGGCTGAGTCGCATCGTGTCATGACAGGAGGTAGAACTAAGCGTGGCCCCATTCCTCCTCATGTGGTGAGTTTCAGTGACATCCAAATAGACGCTGCATAAATCTCACCCATTTATTCCATCACGGAGAACAACCAAAGCGTGGAATGGTTGCTGAACCACCCCCCCACCACCACCACCGGCAGGGAACACACAGGAAAAGCGTACAGTGTTAGCTCGACAGATTACAGTCACTGCCCAGGGGGCTGTGGAGGTGGCGATCAGGGTGGGGGGAGGGGTGCTGTGTGCCAAACTGCTCCTGAACTACCGCAGTGGTCCAAGCAGTCCGTAACTGCTGAAGGTGGGGCCCCTCACCTTCCTATCGCTGCAGTGGTTAAGGGCTGGGGCTGCCTGTTGTCCAGTACTATATAGTTTTTTTTAAAAAAATAAGGATTTATATTAATCATGATATAGTTTATGGTTTAACTTTTGTGATCTGCCCAGAGAGCTTTGGCTATGAGCAAGTATGAAAATGCACTAAATAAAATAACATATTGCACAACAGGAGCAAGCCAGTGGGGGAAGAAAAAGCTGCTTTATTCCCACTCCTGAACTACCCTACCCCCAAGAGGCTTGAATAGCTCTGCAACACTCCTGCTCCAGGCAACTGAACAATAGCTCTCCTCTTAGGGAAAGGGATACACTGCAACACTGTGTTTAAATTCTCACCTGTAATGTATAACATTTGCAGAAATTTCTTGTCTTCTTTTTGCTTGCCTAAACATGTTCACAAGTGTGAATGTCTAGACAATGCAACAGCTGCTGGAAAAACAGACATTGGGTTACGCTTCATGCCCTTCTTTTGGCATTTGAAGATGGTCATTGCCATTAAGGATCTTTTAGAGAGATTGTTCATGCATTGCTTGCCTAGTATTGCAGGCATGTGCAGTCTTGGTAGTCTGTCCACTTGAACTAAGCAGGTTCTGACTCAGGATGTGTGGGATCAGGCTGCATGACTGCAAAGCTGTATAAATAGATCTAAGAAGGGCTTGTATCTTTGAAAATGTAGGCTGCCAAAGAGATTTTTAATACTTCAAACTGCCTACAGAAAATGGATATCAAATAAGCTTAATGACTTTTTTTTCCTTTCCAGCGAGATCGAAACCGTGCTGAACTTCTTGATTTCTTGAACTCTGCTTTGTAGTGAAAGGGCTGCTAAGCAAGGACCAATAAATCTGTCAACCTTTGTGGTTATCGTGTGCTCCTGAAAGCACCAAATAGAAGCTTAGAGCAAGAGGGGTGAAAGTACACATCACGTGATGAGCTGAAGCTGTCCTGCTGTGAAGATAATTGATACCTCCTTTACAACAGGCAAAGAACTGACAACTTGCCAACAAAGAGCCATGTTATTGTTTCTGTGACACTAGCAGAAGTAGGGAGAATGCTTAAAAATGCTCCAAAGTGAGATGGTGATTGAATTTAGGCCTACTATGAATATCCCAAACTGCATGCAGAATACAACATCAGTTGTCCTTTGTCATTGATGTTAAAGCTGAATACTTTGAAAATAAGTTCGTTAGAAAGAAGCATCCCTATGTATATAGATATTTTTAGTACTGAGGATATTTGTTTGTAAACATCTTTCTTAGTAGTGTGTATACTAGCTACATTAATACAGTAGTACCTTCAAAAATATTATTTCTTCAATGTAATGTGTTTTTCTTTCTCTGTTGATGACACCCTAATGGCAGTTTAATAACTTGATGCTAGGCATTTACTTAAAGACCAGAATAATATACCCATCACTTGAACATTCTGAGACTAGCTTGCCTTGTTGGTGTTTACTTTTCTGCATTGATTCCCACAACTTGCTTGTTTGTATAACTGTCATTAATCAGTGTTCTAGCCTTTCCTTCATTGGAGGTATGTACACACTATGACAATTCCAGTGGGCCTTCAACTTCAGTAGAGGTTAGCAGTTTCTCAAACAGACCTCTGCTTAGAGGACTGGTCATGTTACATGACCTCACAATGTATAGACTTCTATTTTGAAAGAAAATCCAAATAAAACCTGTTGCCTCTGAATTTGATCTACATTGTGTTTAGTAAATTTTGCACACAGCCCAAAAGTAGAGTCTTAGAAGTATCAAGTTATAAGTAAAGCAGAGCAACATGACAAATGATGTCAAGTTTACTGCAAAATGCAGTTTTCTGTTTTCTCCCACAAAGCATTTAACTTTAACAAGATAACTGTTCAGTGTAATCATGTCCTTTGTTCCCCCTTTGCACTCAACATTCTTGGCCATTTTTTGGGGAGAGGGAGACAAGCATGATATGGCACTGTAACATCAGTATTATGGGAAGAGTACAGGAAAGGGAATGCCCTTTCTGCTAGCAACCCTGTGACCTTTGCCACAATTGAAAAAATGTTATTGCTCTTCCACGTGCATTATCACAGTCTCTAGTGTGACTCTGCTACTGCTCAACCCAACCTCGGGACAGTGCAGCACTTGTTAAATGTCACCTCTGCTTTTCAGCTCCAGTATATTTCATGCACAATGCCAATGGCATGTGCCTATAAGCTGCAGAATTTCAGTTTCCATTTGGTGAAATTATTTAAGTAACAGCAGAGGGCACCCTGTCTCTCTGTAGACTTATGCAGCATTGCCATTTACAATATACAGATGCAGTGAAAAATGAAGTGTTCAGTTTGACTCACCTTATGTTGCCCAGTGAACTATGTGCTGTACTGGGAAATGATACTTAATATTGTATATGCCTTAATGAAATTTCTGTTGAGTTCATTTATGTAAGTCCATCCCTTATTTTTAACTGAACACAAATTTGCCTGTGTTTTTGCCACTCTTTCCTGGCTTATCTGAAGAGATTCTTCACAGGCAGGATTCAAGGCAGTTTCAGTATGGCTGAGGCAAAATCCAACATCACATAAACTTCAGTTCCTCTTTTCTTTGTACCCTCACCTCAAAATCTGTATGGAGAGACACTATCTTCCCTGTTCTGCCAAAAGTCCTGTTTCCACCCAGCTATATACCACCTGGGGGTAAAATTGAGTTTGAAATTTCTACTACATAAGTCTTTTTGTCTTGACAGAACATAAATTGGGCCATTTTTTTATTGTTCCTTTCCTGAAACTTCTTGGGGTCATGTGATATGCCAATTACGTTCATGAACAAAACCCTACCTAGTTTGATGTTATACCTCCATCTGGCAATGAGTATTTGCTATCAATAGATGTTGTTAGAAAACGGGGCACATGCTGTGAGCCTGAAGTGGTCAAAAGGTAGATCACTGTGTGATTTGCTGTACAACAACTAGGTTGTGCTCCCAATTGCCAACAATAGCAAAAGCATCTCCTTGGCCGTTAAATTAGGTCACTGAAAAACGCTTGTGGGGAAGCCATGAGTAAATGCTTGTTTAGCAACTGGTTAGCTTGGTTCTGATACTGAACAAATCTCTGGGCTGAGAAATACCCATTTTACTTAATTTGTAGCATGTGTGCTCCCACCTGAGTCATTATGTTGTATCTGGGTCTAGTTGACAGATCTTATGGTCTTGCTTAAAACAAAACAAAACACAACATCCTGTAAGCATGGAGTCTGCCCACTCTTACTAAAAGCAAAGCATGGAGTTGCATGCCTTTGTGAATTTGCGCTGTAGATTACAAGGGAGTAAACACTTTGTTTATAACTATGCGCACTAGACATAGCAGTAGACAATTTTATGCATGCAAAAGATTGTGCTTTACACTTGAAGGGATTTGGCGTATTCTCAGTTCACTATAAAGGCAATTTCTTGCTAGGACCCAGTGGCTAGTCAGGACACTATTATTATCGAAGCTAACTTTATGTGGATTTGGTCAGCAACTGAGATAGGAGACAAGGAGGCACCCCATGCAACAGCAGGATATACAAATAATCTTTGTTATGTTTTGTACATGTAGATTTGCTTTATCTGTATATGGAAACAATGTATTGTAAGAAAACTTTGGTCCTAGAATAGAAACCGATTGAGCAATGGCGTATTATGCTGAAATGACAAAAAGAAACAGTTCTTTCAGCATTAGTTCAGAATGGTTTTGGAGAATGAATGGCCTATGCATCAATTCATGGATGCTTCATTTTGATATTTCAGTCTAGCATCACTGTTAACCAAACCATACACACCACATCTGGTTCTGACCACAAAGTCAAATTCCTCATTACTGCACTGTAGCTTGATTTGCAAAGATAGGTATTCCCTCTCCCTTCAGTTAACTGTGGGTTCAAACATGGAGAAGGAAGCTTATTGACCTCAACTATTTCCTTGTGTACACAGAATGGCTTGGCCATTGTATGAAACACAACTATTTCTATAAGGCTATAAGCAATGGGATGGCATACAAAAACTCTACATAAATATTAGAGTTCATGTCCCAAGTTTGTCAGCTTTTCAAGCTAAGTAATTGTAGTGTTTTGTACAATTGGGGTACCCAGTTCAAGCTTAATTTTCATATTCCTTCCCCCATTAGTGCAGTCCAAGCAGCCTCACAATGCTAAATTAACATATTTCAGTGATTAATGCCTATCGTTGTTTGGCTTTTCTATACTCATACACGCATGTACAAGCTCACAGTGATCACTGTATTTATTGAATGAAAGATCCATTATGCCATTTGAACCAAAGAAAACAACATCCAGGTATTTGCACGGTCCTTTGTGTAAAGTGGTCTTTCCCAATCCCTGTCATTCCCAGACAGCAAGATCACTGGTCATGCTGGCTGTGGATGGTGGGGGTTGTAACCCAACAGCCACAGATTAAGGTTGACATAAAGCTTAAAATGGGTACAACCCATACATAGGAAGCAACTGCTCAGGCAGTAATTACTCAGTGCATATTATGAATTTCAAACAACATTAGGCACAATAAAGAGAAGTGGGTGGAACTGCTTTGTTTCCACCACTGGTTATTCCAGTCCTTTGCTCCCTGGTAACTCATTTTCCTTCCTGACAACTTTGCTTAAGTGATTTCAATGAGAGACCACCTTAACCTTTTCAAAAATCTCTTTTTGCTAAGGTGAATTGTAAATCATATTTCAAAAATATAATAATATCTGTTGATCAGCCCATGTATGTGATTGCTAGCACTTCCAAGTAATTTTAAAAATAGGCAACCCTTCCTTTTGCAGAAGCCACGATTCTTCCTTAGCAGCCTTGCTGCTTTCATGAGTTTCTAAGTGTAATTTAAAAAAAAATTAAAATCTACTTTCTATAAATAGCTTTAATAGTTTTCTTCCAATCTGGACTTGTAATTTCCTGGATTCTCCTTCCTTCTCTTCCTCTCCTTTAAAAACTGTACTTGCTAATTTTCCTTTTGGTTCAGCAATTGAAGTTCAATTCTATGTATGTTTATTCAGAAGTAAGTCACATCAAGTAAAATGGAATATGATTAAGCCTTGGGTGCATTATACATCCCTTTGTACATTTGATTACACTCTTGAAGGTGGGAGTGCCCAGCTCCTGCATCTATTGTAACAAAATAAATTGTATTTAAATTACAAAAAAACCTCTCATAATCAGCTTTCAAATTTACAAATTTAGCAATGCCAGAAGTAACTGTTGCTAACTAATGGAGTTGGCATATAAATCAATCACAAGACAAAAGGGCAGCTAAAATGAAAGAATGTATTTCAGAGCTTAGTACAGCAAACGTGTTCGTTCACAGGAGACAAACAATGGCCATAGGACTTAGTAGAAAGTGGCTTTTCATGCTTTTCCATCAGTTTTCTCTATGATCCAGGCCATAACACAGAGAAATGCACAGGTATATACAGCATAAATCAGAGCAAGATGGAAGTTCAACGTGAAACTTTAGCTTTAAAAAATATCCTGTCAAATATAGATCACCACAGTCTGAGGAATCCGAGGCCTTCCTTGCACCCCTTCCCAGGAATGAAACTCACTGTGGCTGAGAAGAAGGTGGGAGGGGAGAAGCAGTATCAGGAGCTGATACTATTAGCCCTTTAATCCATATTTTTATCTTTAGTTTCTTATTTAATGTTGGGAGAACTACATGCAAATGCTGTAAACCAATGATAATTCATAGATAGCAGAACATGGCTTAAAATTCTATGATTGTCAAAATATTTTGGGATTTCTTTCTCTGCTCCTGAGTTTAAATGTTCCAGCTCAATCTGGATCAGATATTTTGAAGCACTGTGTTTGTTTGGTATTGAACAATGCAGTCTGCTGTTGCATTAGGGACTGTGTGAGGGAAAATTTTTCAGTGCATCCAAACGGCTCCAGTTTGCTTGCCTGCACGAAGTCCAATGGTATCAAAATCACCTCAGGGACATTCTTTGCAGCAGCCTGAAAAGAAAAGGAATTGGATACTGCTCTCTTGTAACTCTGAGCATCCCACTCACCTCTGTGGGTCAGTCTGGAAGCCTACACACAAATCAGAAATCTATTCTCTCAAATACTGACAACAGTCAATAGCCAAACTTCATTTTCAGTGGAAAACAGCCACATGAAACATTGTTTAGACATCTAACCCAAAGTCATCCATTGAGCCTTTGCACAGAATACTGTGACATGAGATAATCCACATTAAGTCTGGTCCTCTAATATTAATCCTCCTCTTATATTGAAGTGTTTGGATTCACTGTGTCTTTTGTGAACTGAGAGAGTGAGCAGTTCCGAACATAATGTTAAGCCACAGTGCCTTGTTGGCTGAACAACTCACGGTCCTTCTGGCAGACAACTAGGCCCAGCATGCCTTGCTCTCCCATTCTTTCCTCCTCAGTCCTTCAGCTGGCTCTGGCAACCTGTCTTGCCTTCCCTGTTCCACTATGATTGCCACTCCTTTTTATCCTCTCTCTCCCCCTGCCCCCACTCCCCTCTGTCTGTCTTTCTGTCTTTCCTTCTGGAGCCTCAAAGTATGGAAATTTGGTTAGCTTTTTTTATTATTTCTACTGGTCTTTTGCAAGTGCAAAAGTGTGCATGTATGGCTGTCTCGTGTATGGACGTCTTGCTGGGCCAATTGCCTTGTCTGTTTCAGCTATCAAAAGGGGCCATGAAGTGGAGCAGGTGACTTGCAAGGAGAGCGACAGGATGAGATCCCATACAGGCTAATCTGTGTGAAGGACTGGGGAGAAAAAACAGTGGGAGAAAGGAAGGACGCAGAAGCAATATTCAGAAACACGCTCCCATGCAGCGGCCCTCTCATTTTTGTTTTGTGTTCTAACTGTCATTATACTTTTCTGGACTCAGGGAAGTGTTGAAAAGGTGGAGGCCACTGAGACATATCAGGTTAACACTTAAAAGTAAGAGGATCATATTGACAAGAGGGAAGTGTTCTCTCTCTCTCTCTCTCTCTCTCTCTCATTCTCTCTCTCTCTCTCTCTCTCACACACACACACACACACACACACACACCTACCTCCTCTCTTTTGGTGCACTCACTCCTTTTCCTCCCCACGTCAACATTTGAGGCCTCTGAATTCCTCTTTTGTCTTACCAGGATTTCTCTCCCAGCCCTTTCTAACTGTGCACAAATTAGTCACCAGGCAACCTCATCTCATCAATTTCCTCGTATGTTACCTACTTCACTTGGCTGCTCCCATTGATGGATGAAACACACATGGGAATTGACTAAGCAAGACTACACATGCAGGACAGCTGTAACAAAGCACTTGCACAAGAGCATGCACAATAACAAATAGCAATGATGATTATGATTAATAACTGAACATTTGAGGGCGTGGGTGGGGGAAAGTAAATAAAAGTCAAGGAATAAGGTATGGTCCTTCCAAAGTGCCGTTTCAACACTGGTGGAAGAGTTTTCTTAGCCACTCTTGACACATCATTCCATAGTCCATCCCAGCAAACCACAATGAAATCAGTCTCACTTGGGTTCAGACAAAAGAACAACCCACCATGGTACAAGCAATCAAGCCTACAATCAGCCACAGATTAGTTGTTCAAGAAAAATAAGTCATTCCATGGGAAATGCTCCATGCTAGATGAGAACCGGGCTTGGTGGGTTCCTGAGACCACATACCCAGTAAGAGGTTGGCTCATGCAAAGCTGCCGGCAGAAGCCAAGGGTCCATCTTTAGAGTGAGTTTATGACTTCCTTTGAAGCTTCCAAAAAGTGAGTTTGATTTTCAAAGACCTCACATTCAAATTCCAGATTGTTGGTACTGGAAAGGCATTTTATCTGTCACCGTTAGACCAGGACACTCATATCAATGTCAGATGTTTAGAAAGAAGCACACATTCCTTCTGGTAAAGGAGAGAAGCACCAGTGAGAAGTTCTCATGCAGGACTTGCAATTCACTCCAAACCATAGAAGGAAATGTGACAGCAGCTGTCTGAGAGCTGTACCATGGAAACAGCACACCAAAGTGTTCCTCCTTTTCCTACTAACATAAAAACTTCTTTAAAGTTCTTTCCAACTTTAAAGAAGTACTGGCAATAAAAAAAGCTGTATACAAGCCCTTCCATGGCACAGTCCTGGGTTCCACAGAACCCAGTATCCACAGTGTCTCAATAGAAGGGAGGACATTTTTACTGTCCACAAGGGAAACTGGTAATATAGTAAGTGGATGCCAAGGAGGAAGAAATTCCCCAAACAATAAAGAAGTTAAAATAGCCATCAACTGTCAAAGAACAATAGGCTTAGCCCCCCCCCCCCACCCCCACTTTTTGGATCTGCCTAGCAGGTAAGGCTCAAATGTCTCTCCTAGTATTCCAGCTCTGGGTTGTTCATCCCCAACAAAAGTCTAAGTTCCAGGTTTGGCCATCATGACAAACAATCTAGGAATGAAGAATCTCTGGCTTGTTTATTGAAGTGTGGGAATAACTGGGAGTAGATTTTTGCATGGAAGGACAGCAAAAAGAGTTGGTTCAGTTCCAATACTAAACACATACACACACACACAATATCCATATGAAATCACCGGCTTCCTAAGAATACTTTAATTCTAAGTGGATGTCTTCTATACCTGGTTCTGGTTGGTGGCTCTCAGGGTTTTTGTAAAACACAAAATCAAACCTGAAGTCTGCCCACTCCTGGATTAAAAGGACGCCCAAAAAGTTTCATATAAATTTGCACCAAAATAGAGTAAGAAGGAACAACTATAAGACAAAAATCAACCCAAAATTGGACGGACGGACGGACTAAATAAATAAATAAATAAAGCAGTCTGACTCTGAAATCAGATGGTTATAAATGAAGTCAGCTCTCTTTTGTACTCCTGAATTCAGGCATGCTCCAAACTCTTCTGGTTGGATCAGTGCCTCTCTCAACATCTTCTGAAATGGTCTTAATATCACTGCTGAATGGCAAAATCCTGGCTCGAGATTTGAAGGTTGTGAGGGAGAGGCTGGTCTTCTGCCTTGTGTTCCATTGCCTTGCAAGCTTCTTTGCGTCTTCTTCCTCTTTGATCTTCTCAGCAGCATCATGCAGCACAGAACGGAAAATCCGAGATACTTCCGAGGGCTCTGGCTCATATTCAGCAACAAGCTGCCTAAATCTAAGAAGGGAAAATCCAAGCAGGTAATTCATGACTTGGGGAAAAATAAAGCACCAACACTTGAGCTGTATATCTAGAGTATGCAGCAGAGAAGGGCAGCCATAATGAGAGGACGAGGTGTATGACCTCCATCCACCCAATCCTCCACAACTCCCGACATGAAAGGAATGAGACCAAATCCCCGGCATCCTGTGGTTCCCCAGCAACCATCGGGGGGGGGGGGTATCCTCCTGGCAAGGCCATCAGGGACCCACTTCACCTGCCACACACCTTCTCCCACTGAGGCAGGCAAAGCTGTGAAGGAGGATACCTATTCTGCCTTATTTCTCCCAGTTCAGCTAGTTTGGGCTGATGCAGGTCCTTTTGCAAGCCATGAAGCCAACAGAACATCCACAGCCTTCCTCTGAGTGCCACCTCCAAGGGAGGCTTGGAGGGCAGCAATAAAGGGAAAGCCCTTCTCAGTGGCAGCCCCCACTTCTGGCATGATCTCCCCCTGCCGGCACCAACTTTGTCATCCTTTTGGCACGAGGTCAGGATAGCCCTCTATGCCAAGGCACTGAAAGACACATAAGGAAATTTAAGGGCCTGACGGGACTACCCATCACAGGTGTTTCACAGGTCTACCTTATATCATCTGTTGTTTTATCTGTTTTGTACTTGTTTTTAAATATTCTGTAGTTTGGAAAAATTTTATAGTGTTTGTCATCTCTTTTATGACTTCCTGTAAACTGCCCAGACAACTTTAACTGCTGGGTGGTAAAAAATGAAGTAAACCAAGTAAAAAAAATCAATATTCCATGCAAACCTACTAAGCTCTACTACCCGACTCCTGCAATTTTACTGGGAATTGCCGACATATATCCAACCCCATCTTCACAACTTGAAGGCTAAGAACCTGGATTTTATGAGTAAAATGAGAACAACCAGGGTTCTTTTTGACATAGAACGCACTGGAACAGCATTCCAGCACCCTTTTTTCAATGGATTTTACAAGTGATTTTGAACTGCGTAGCAGATCAGCAGCAAACATCATTAATATAGTGCCTGCAGGCTGCTATTGTGTCTGCTATCTGGTATCTGATAGTGACAGATAGCTGCTTGGGACCCAAGCTGCTCGGCTGCTCGGCTTGGGATTGGTGTGTGTGCTTACTGCCAGCGGCGGCAACGTGAATCACCTTTTTTTTTTTTTACAGAAAAAAAGCACTGAGAACAACTATCCTCTGATGAGAGACAGGAACTGATTCAGCAGCTTTGGACTGTGCAGAGAAGCTCGGCGCTTGCGTGGCCTGGAGCCAGTGTGCCATGGTGGTTAGTGTTGGACTGGAGCTTGAGGGATCCAGGTTGAAGTCCCCACTTGGCCATAAAGCCTTCAGGGTGGCTTTGGGCCAGACTCTCGGCCTAACCTTCCTCACAGGTTGTAGCGAGGATAAAATGGAGAGGAAGGGGAGGAGGACTATGTAATCATCTGCCTTGGGTTCTTTGCAGGAAAAAGTGGCATATAAATGTACTCTACTGATTAATTCAAACAAGGGAGGGGAAGGATTGCAACTAGGCTGGCCCTGAGCTGCAAAGAAGTGGTCGGTAAAGTACAAGATGTCCCCTTTCAAGAAGTGCTTCACTAAGCCATCTTCAATAGCAATTGCCAGTACTCTCTTCACCCATCTCGGCCCGGCAGTTACTAATGTGTAGACAGTATAATGAAGCTTTCAAAAATACTCTAAAATGTACACACTGGAAAAATTAGTGGTTCTTTCTTCCCATTCTCAGGCATTCTTGAACTCAGAAGCACTCTAATGCTGCGCTGCCAGAAGATGGGGTAGTGGAACAACAGAAACAGAGAACTCTGTACCAACAATGGTAGGCCTGAGTGGCATTGCTAAGAGTTCACAGAAGTGGGAGCTAAAAATACTCAAGTGAGTTGGAGATCTGAGATTCTCTAAAGTCTGGTAAAATGAACCATCCCTGCTATATGAGAAACAGAATGAGCCAGTCCCTAAATGTTCTGCAAACAACAAAGTGATTTTTGCTCAGTGTCCCAGAGAGAATAGTAAATATTTTCAGGTCAGTCTTAAAATTTGTTTATCACATTTGAGTTTCCCTTAAAGCAGACGAGGATGGAATGCATGGGATTCCTTACCCACATTTTATCTTCCCTATAAAACAGATCAGATTGAGATCACAGACTGCCCCTAGCAATTTCCACTTCATAAGTGAGTCACGATTAGAATCCCAGTTTCATAAGAACAGAGGAAGCTGTTTTGGGGGCCATGATAAAAATATTTGCACCTTCACAGTGTTGGGTATCTTGTATATCTTGAATAGCTCAAATGGTAACAGTGCCAATTAAATTTATTTCAATTCCTAATTGTAACAGAACAAAATGTGGAACTGTCAAAGACGGGGTGAATACTTCTGTAGGTGCAAGAAGGAAAATAAATGATGGCCAATTTAACTTTAAAAATGGTAAATGAACATTGTGATGCAGAAGAGTCTGAGATCTGGGAACTACACTGACTTTTCTCTGTAACTGCAAGAGTCAGACATTTCTTCAATGCAGAAGAGTCTGGTCTTAGCTGGCCTTCCAGCTTGCAAGCTTTAAGACACTCCTAAAATGACAAAACTCAAAATTACCTAAGATCTGGGAACCATGGCTTAGTTCTCACAACCGGTAGATGTGTAGGTGACAGCTACAAATAAAATCTCACACGACAGAATTCCCTCCCCACACCAGGAAATGTGCAGGTCTGGACAAGAGGCTATACCCAAAAAGTGATGTTGTCATGAATGGCGACAACCACAGAGTTGTTTCCAGATCCCTCCTCAGAATTATACTGAGCTCCCAAATGTTGCTGCAGGAGCCTCCTTGGGTATTAAGACTCATTGAAAGAGAAGTAACGGAAGTAAAAGAAAGTCCCTAAAACCAAAATGCCTTGATAGAGAGGGTTTCCCTATCATGTGGGTTCTTGATTGTTATTGCTATTTAGGTGTAATGATAGCCTTCCTATTTTCCATTCAGCCTAACAGCATTTCTCAAACATAAGAACTGTGGGTGACCACAACTTAATTTCTGAGTGCAGATTGCCATAAACTGCGTTCTCTTTCACTCAGCGCATGGCTGAACTATGGAACTGCTACTCCAAGATGTACTGATGACCCACAATTAGGATGACTTTAAGGGGGAGTAAGACAAATTTTGGAGGCAAAGGCTACCGAGAGATACCCAGTGATGATGGGCATATAGCATGTCCAGGGTCAAAGACAGCACAGCTCTGTAGACCAGCTGCTGGAGAAATGGTGAGAGGGTGCTTGGCTGTGTGTTTCCAACTATCCATGGCGGGAACAGAATGCTGGAACAGATGAGACTGTGGACTGCTCTGTTCCTAACCTGACATGGCCAATGTCTCAAACTCCCATAATACACTGAGGAAAGTCAGCCATAAGTGTCACCATACCTGATAATGACAGGCCCACAGTAGGAGGGATGTATTTTGGAGCACATGTCTTCTAGCTGCAGGCGCTCTCCTGGGCTGATGTCATAGTTGTGCTTTGAGTGGCTAACCAGCCAGCCGTAATCGACACCTGTCTTTATCTTGCGGTATTCATTTTCTCGCTCTCGCTGCTGTTTCTCAGCTTCCTTGATCTGCCAACTGAGCTCCATCATTAGGGTCTCCATCACCATTTCTGTTGGACTTCTCTGGGCAATGCGACTGGGAGGTTCATTCCACCCAAACCAGGAAGCCAGAGCCATGATCTCTCTCTCCCTCCTTTATCTATTAAAGTCAAATGCAATTAATCTTTTAATATATTATATATGTGTTCATGTTATATTATACATGTCATATTTCTAAAATTCATATTCATTAGGCATGCAGCTCAGATTTCCAGAAAGATGCAAATTTGGAGTCGAACATTGTTTACCACTCAACTATTTCCACCAAAGCATGAAGACACATACACATTCTATCAAGAGCAACTGACTGGCAAAACAAGAAGTTTATCAGTAGCTACTGGTATCAGAGGCAATATGCCTCTGCATACCAGTTGTTGGTAAACATAAGCAGAAGTGATTGACTCCATGTACTGGCGGAACACTGTGAGCAACATGATGCCCAGCTAGGTAAGCCTTTGATCTGACCCAACACGGCTCTTCTTATGTTGTTAGCCAAAGGAGCGTGTAATTCTTTCCCATGCCCATTTCATGGGTTATACTGAATCAAACTAATGGTCCACCTATCTCAATATGATCCATATGCCCACTGGTATCAGTTCTCAAGCTTTTTAGATGGCTGCCTTGTCAAGGCTATCTTTCACATTCAATTCTACCTTTACAAATACACAACACCAAAATGGGGGCACCCTTCTTGCAAGGGCTACATTCTTCCTCAGAAGCCCAGAGGGTCAGCCTTTGGCTTAACTCCGCCTGGCCTCAGGGCTTTCAGTGTTGCCCTTGCAGTATAGGAAAGATGGAAGAAGCGTCCCTTTGCCCTGCTTTTTCCACCTCAGAAGCTGCCTTGTAGTTTTGGAAAAGAAAAGCTGCAGATATACAACTAGTATGCCTACGGGTTGAATTAAAGAACTCATAGGTCCCTGCTGACTACAAAGAGGGAAAGATGCTACATACACATCATTATTAATACATTATTTTCCAACAAATAATATGCAACAGGATACACGTATTCTATATTTAGAGAAATCCTCAACAAAGTAGCTGCATAAAGCACCAAGTGAAAATCCCCCTCATTAATCCCAAGGGTAGGGCACCATATGGCACAAATCTATTATTCCCCAATACACTTAGGATAGTAACAATACCTATCTATCTATCTATCTCCCACTTTCTGGAGCAGTGTAAAACTTAGCAATAAAAACTTAAGAATATGAGCAAAAATCAGTAAGTTAAATACAATAAATTATTTCTAAAAATTGTAACAAAGTCACCAACTTTGTGGCAGGAAAATAAAGATATTGTACATTAAAAGTTTGTTATGTGTTGTCAAAATCAACCCTGACAGATGCTGGCAATGAGAGGTAGAGCTGTGAGTCAACCACACACTGATGATATTCCTGCCCCGGCTTCTGAATACCTTCACAGAGTGGCATTATGTGGATATTTAGATGCAAGTGTGACCAAAGGCATGCTGGATGAGATCAAAGGTTTATCTACTCCAGCATCCCTTTCCCCACAGTGGCTAACAAGGTCACAAGGGCAGCTGCCCTTCATGTTTTCTAGAAACTTGGGCACATAGACATACTGCCTCTAGCACTAGAGGCTGATCTAAGGCCAACATAACAAGTATGACTGATAGGCCAAAGGACCTGGTGTGGTTTAGATACAATTTCTCAACACAGTCTTCTTCAGCAGTGCAACTGCCAACAGAAGAGGCCCTCAGGAGCTGTTGGTCTAAGCCACTGACTCAAAATGCTGCCCACAGTCCTCTCTTCTCAGCAGTCTCTCTGCATTGGGTAGCTACTGCAGCCCAAGCAGCTATGACAGATGTCCACCATTTTAATTCCCCCAAAAGGCTTTGGAGGGCCTTCTGTAGATGACTCCTCTGGAGTCAATGCCTCAGAGGAATGGGAGTGGATTCACAGCCATACTTCCCCACAAAATCAGGTTTTTGCTGTTGGGTTCATCACTGTCACCACTTGGAAAAGTGGGAAAAGGCACCACTTGAGGGAGCTCAGGGCCCTGCCCAAACTGGTGCCAGCTCTGATTTTACTGTATTTGAAACACAGGTATCATCAATAAGATTCAATGATCCCACGGATCTCCATTCAATTATGGCACTGTTTACATCCCATCTGGGTGTAACAGAAAGACAAGAAGAGCAACCCTTGCTACAACTATTTCTTTTCATAAGTAGGCAAATGCTCCATTACTGCAGATAAGAGGCTGACAGGCTTCGAATAAGGAAAAGCAAGAAAATGAAAGGAAACAGAAAGCCATTGTTGTGATGATAAGCGCGGCCTTGTGCACAAGTGCTGCCACACTTCTGGGCTCAAGCTCCAGAAGACTTTGCCGGGATGTAACTGTCACCCTCGGAGAGCCTTCTCTGGTTTCCAGATTCCAGAGGCAAATGATCCGGAATGGAATCGCCTCTGGCATGCCTCTCCCCAAAGGTTCTTCTAGCACAATGTCCAATCTGTTTAGGTAAATATTATTGGTGCTGTACTTCTAAATATTTTTTTCATTGCATTCCAACCTGGCTTGACATGGACATATCTTTGTCTGCACTTTTTCTTTCTACCGTATGCTTTTCTTTCTTTATCATAAGCATTTATTAATCACTTTTCTCCCCTCAGGGCTCTCAAAGCAATACACAATAAAATCAGATCCAATTTAAAAAAAAATTAAAGGACACTGCCGTTTTCACTGCCTGTCTAAAACCCCAGTAGAGATGGAGCCAACCTGTCCTTCCATAGGTTCAGTGCTGCTACAAATTCCCTCACAGTTCACTGTGATTTTATTGCCAGTGAGGACTGAAGAGGGCTAAAAAGGGGTAACAAATATGACAGGAATATAAGATCGAGCCAGAATGGCCTCATCAGGACCTATATCCTAGCCTAGGATATGTAGTGCAGCGTAGGGCCACAAGGTTGGTGGCCGGTTTGTAGGGGATGGGGTATGAGGCAAGACTGAGGGAACTGGGTCTCTTCAGCCTGGAGGAGACTCAGAGGGGATATGTTGGCAACATACAGGTATGTGAGGGGATGTCACATGGAGATGGGTAGAGACCTGTTCTCCCCTGCAGAGGAAGGCAGAACGCGCTCCAACGGAGCAAAGCTCAGGGAGCCAAGGTTCCATTTGAATGCCAGGAAGCACTTCCTGACAGTTAGGACCCCGAGGGTGGGGAATGGGCTTCCACGAGAGGTTGTTGAGGCCCCATCGGTGCGGGTGTTCAAGGATAGGCTGGACGTCCACATGGTGGGCATGACGTGAGCGGAGCTGGCTGGTGCCGGAGGTCAGACTGGATGGCCCAGGAGGCCCCTTCTGACTCGCTCTGTTTCTACGTACATCAGATTTCTGCTTTCTGAAAAAGCACACCTCAAACCTTGAATGCAGAGGTTAATGATCACATAGGAGGGGGGAATCCTGTCAATATCAAGTTGGCTTACTCCACCTCCGCCCCCGCCACCTCCTGTGACTTTCAATTGCAGGAAACTGATCACGGTGGAGTTAGTGCGCTGGTTCCATTTGTCAATCTCTTGATCTCAGCAGCTTGCAGGAACGCCCTGCAACTGCGGCTGGTGTTTTTAATTTAAAGTTCACTGCAGGGCTAATCATCAGATTACCCACAGTGATTTTTCTGTTATGAGAAGGGCTAAAACAAACAACACACAGAGCTTGCGTTTGCAAGAGGATTTCCAAAGCTTTGGCGGAAAAGTGATTTCACCTAGATTTTAAGACGTTTTCATAGTCATTTCTTTATGCATCAAGTTCAAAACATTTAAACAAGAGTTTAAACACCCGGTTATGAAAACATCCCAAATCTAATTTACTCTTCCTGACATTCAAAGGAATTCACTAAATATAAATGCTAGCCGTTAATACCATTTTCTAGCAAAAGATTTCTGAAACCAAAGGGCTTAAGTTAAACATAATGGCCTAAGCACCATCCCTCTGCTTTGGGATTCAGTCATATTTATCTTTTGCTGGACTGTATCCACAAAGATTATAGATAAAAAATTACAATAGTGTGATCTTTCAGTCATGCAATGTCTGGGAATACCACTGTTTTAAAACAGTGAATAGGGCTTAGTTTTCTATAGAAGAAATGTAAAGGCTCGATTTCTTCTGCAAATAACATCTCCAAAAGTCTCCAGACACATATGGCTTGCAGAAGACATAATGTAAGTGTGACTGAATTCTGACATCCCTCTACCCCAAACAAGTTCTTGTCAGAGAAAGAAAGTGTGTATGTCTCTCTTCTCTTGGGCCTAATCTGACTAGATGAGACACAGTAATGACTTGACAGCGTTCCGGTAAGCAGCCCACAGTGGTTCCTTTTAGGAAGCTCCAGTGCTTTCAGTTTTCCCTGAGTGCCCTGCAGATGTTTTGGACTAGAACGCTCACCTGCCAGACTATTGGCCACGCTGCTGCAATTGATGGAAGTGCCCAGCTGGACAAAGCAGCTTTCTTGCATGTTCAGAGTCACTTTATAAGATGGGAAGGAAAATCTTGTCCCATAGAACAGGGAAGTTGTATTTTTTTTTTTTTAGACGTGTCTGTACCATTATGCATGGAACGAGTTCTTCTCCCTCTCCCATAGTATTTCTTCACAAAACACATAGTTAATCTGTGGAATTCACTAATATAAGATGTGGTGATGGCCACCAATTTGAATGGCTATATAAGGTCATTAGTCAAATTCACGGAGAAGACTATCCGGGACTGCTATTCATGGTGGCTACTTATTACTTCCAGTATCACAAGCAGTATGCTTTTCAATACCAGTTGTTGGGGAGCATAAATGGGAAGGTGCTACTGCTTTCATATCCTCCTGTGAACTTCCTAATGAGCACAAAATCCAGAACTAGAAGTGTCAAGTGTCTGATTCACTACATATCTTATGTTAGGCCATTTTGTCTAGCAGAATACTGGTTGGGGATGATGGAAGTTGTAGCACTAAACATCCGAAAGGCAGCCGGTTGAGGGAATGTAGACTAGGCCATGTTTTGGTTTGTTTCAGTCCTATGATTACCCAAGCCAAGCACTGTTCACCTTCATTATAACCATCCCTTCTAAGATGTCCTTCTCTATCTCCTGGAACCTCCTTTACACTACAAAGCCTCCGTTCAAGGCTGTTCAGAGCCCTGAAGATGATGGCTCTTCTGAAAGAGTGGAGAACCATCAAAACAATTTGCTGTGATTCCCATTTATCACGTTCTCCTATAAACACTGACGAGTGCATAGCATTTACTTGTACTGCATTTTCTGTTTGACTCACCCTCCCTAGCTTTTACTAGACAATTCTAAACATATTAAATGTCACGCCAAGCTTCTCTTTGTTATTCAAGATGCTGATCCTTAAAAAGAACTGTGACAGGTAAGATAATTTCACTATCCACAGTCAAGAGAAGAACTATAGCTTTAAGTGGGTAGCAGTGGGAAGTGTAGCAGTGCGAAAGTGCATGTTCTGAAGGCTGGGAAACATAATCCTTGGATGTGTTTAAAAAGTGATCAGAGGGAACTCCATCTCATGCAGACCCCTACAGAAGAGCCATGCAACAAAAAGCTGGAGTGATGCATTTTAAGACATAAGAAGCCTTCCAATCCCCCCATCTGTAATATGCAACAACGCTGGGGGAAGACTCCTGTGAAGCTCTTTGTAGTACAGGCTTCTTCCAGATTTAGAGATCTGAAGGCTTGCAGGACGGTTGGACTGGGTTAGGGTTAGGGAAAAACTAATTCCTCTCTCAATTTTTCCAAAATGTCAGAGGGAAATGGGTCCCCTCTCCCATTTTTTAATCTCCCTGCTGCCTGCTACACCACTTTTCCTCCCTCCCACCAGGTTTCTTTACATCTCTACAGCGCTAACAATCAGCATACATTCAGCAGCTGTTCTATCTTTTCTTCCTTAACAATTTTTCTGTGGTAAGAAAAATGACCAAAAACAAAAAGCAGAGGTGGGGAAAACACACCGTCACTGGGTCCTTCCATAAAAGTTAGTGAGTGAGGTATAGCAATTCATCAATATCACATTAAAAGCCTCCCTGGAAGCACCTTTAATACATTATGCAGGTTGAACACCTGAAAGATGCACGATGTTGTAGAAGATAAGGGTGACTTTAAAGATCTTGGCCGAAAATGGAAAACGCCTGATACCAAGACAAATCCTTGATCTACCTCACTCAGTAATTGTCTGCCAGCAACTCCTCAAGGATGCAGGCAGGGGACTTTTCCAGCCATACCCAGAAACACCAGGGATTAGACCTGAGAGCTTCTGAATGCAGAGTTCGAGCAAAGAGCCAGGGCCACTCTCCAAAAAACTGGCTTATAAACACTGCTTCTGATGCAGAACACATCTGAAGACATTCAAGTCTAACAACCTGTTGTTGTTTCTGACAATAAAACTGTTTACACTGTAAAATACTGCATTGATAGAATGTTTAAGATGTAAAACTCCTAGTACAGGGTTTTGGGAGTTAAACCTAAAGATGCAAGATTGACTCATCCACTTGTAACACTCAATTATTGTAATTATCATCTGTGATTACAAAGTGGTGAGTCAAAGGTTCAAATTTAGCTTTCATATCTTTTGTATTGTGTGTGTGTGTGTGTGTGCACATGCTTAAAGCACTTGTATCTATATTATTTGAAAATACCATATTTTGTTTGTGTACAACACTTCACTTGCATAGAGTATTCTGGGCTTCTTTATCACAGAGTTTTCAATTTTGCAAAAATAATCGGCAACTCACATCAAGATATATCCTGAGCAAGGATCAAATTACGCAGTGACGAAGGTCCTCTTTGTCCAAACCATTCCTTTTAAAACTAAAATGGCATCTGACTCGACAACACCTGCCTGGACATACCCTTGTTCACACAGCTCTGCAATCAGTGTTACTAATTGCTTACCAAAGTTGAATAGACAGGACCTGCTCGCACCAACAATACCTGTTTCCACAGCATCAAGGGTAAACCATTCTTAAATGGGTGGTTCCTTCTACTGGACCAATTGCATAGAAATACCTTCTGCCTTCCTGTATTTATACACAGGCAAACTTCAAGCTCTTCAGAGGCAGCTTTGGCTGTTCCATGTACAACAGAATGTCAGCACATAATATCTCAAAGGGAGGCATCCTGGTGGTGGCACCTATCCTCTGAAGCACCCTCTATCAAGCAGCTGGGAAAGCCAAAAACATTGTAAACGTCTCTTGAAAACACACTAGTTCACTCAGACGTTCTCTGACCTATAATTAATTGCTTACGTGCTACTCTATCATAATGTTCTCCATATTGCTTTAAACTTATTGTTGCTGAAATTGTTTTAGCAGATACTTTAAACACGATATTGAGTTTTCATATGCAAACAAATCAGACATTTTATTATATTAAATGCATTTACTATAAATAGTTATGTACCAAGTTTTAATGCAGCCTAGAAATAATTTTAGATTTAGATAGATTTCAACATCACCTCCAAATACACAACAGAAAGAAACAGGCAATCAGAAAGTTTCAACCATTTCTATATGATATCTTAGCATAATCACAGCTAGCATGTGAAGTGCTGGCCATCATATCGTTTTTGGCATGTAACATGGAGTTTTTTATGCCAGTACTACCTCTCCCTGGAGGTAACACACTGGAGAGGTCATTCTAGGAGAATCATGTTAGCTGCTTTAAGTTCTTTAAAGAAAAAATGGGATATAAATCTAATAAAATATAAAAATAATAAACAAATTCTCTGTGTCATGTGCCAGCAAGACCTAATAACTGGCTTCACATATGACAGCTCAGGTTTTTGTTACATTATTATGTGGAGGCCATTTCTAGCAGACACTGCATGCTTATATAAAATACATAAGCTTTCATAAAATAAGTTCACCACAGAAAATATCATAGCACTGGACAGTCAAGCATTTCAGAGAAACAAAAAGTGTTCTTTTTGGCTTTGAAGTCCTAGTGCTGCATCTGATCCAGCTGTCTCGCCTTGGGTTTTATGTTTCTCATAAAGCCATACTAACTATTAGTCACTACATGGTATAAACAAGCTAGAACATGCTGTAAGACATACGGTCACCAAACATTTTGGATCAAAACATTTGGAATTCTGAGAAAGACTCATGGACACTCTAACAAAATGGCTGCAATGGGAGGGTGTCCATTCAGAAAATGGCTATCATGAGGGCCACGGCCAATCATGAAATACTTATTTCCCAGAAGGCAAGGAGGGCAGTCTAAAAGAAAAGTAACTTGCTCAACAAAGGCAGGGCTAGGATCTGAGAACCCATATCAAAATAGCACTGGAGGGCAACATTCCACTTTGCAGCTTGCATGCATTCCAGTTTAAAAAACAGTTTCAAAATCTAAAGAAAAGTTAAAAATCAATAGCAGAAGAGAGTATGGTGCACATCAAGAGAGTAGAGGAAATGTCTCCTGGTATTAGTACATGGATGAGAAAGAAATGAAGAAGCCAACCCTCTTCAGCCCCCATTGTGACAAGGCCCAGGAAAGAGAGCAACCAAGTGGCAAGATCAGCTTCCAGTCACCCCTAACAATATACAAACTAGTCCTCAGGATTCTAAAAAAGGGATCCATAAATAAAGCAAGGAAAAACCTCCATGAATATTCCACAGCATTTTATTAAAAGGGTGCAACAGCTTGAGATTTGTGTCCAGTCTGACAAAAATTAATTGCTTTTCTGCATAATGTACATTTTAAATGTGAAGCAAAGCAGAAGTGTCCAGAAGCATCTGCAGACCCATCCATGACCCAGTTACGCCAAAGTACTTTGATTTAAACAGATTAAACCCCTTTGCAGTCAATGAAATTAAATCAGCTTGTCACCGAGTCCATGGGATATGATGGGCTAAGCAAAACTCAAGCCATGCACTCCAGAGTGACTAAGCTGTGGCTTATCATCAACCCCAAGATCTTTTAGTGGAAGGACTTATGGCACAGGCAGTTAGTTACTTGGCCTTCTTCAGTTCAGAGGCAAACTGCAGGAAACATACAAACACAGGCAATAATGCAATATACTTTTGTGTTTGCCAAAGAAAGTAACTCCTTTCCCACTTGTTCCTTGCACACTCCAAACTCTACCTACAGGTACATTTCATCATGCAGGAGGATTTCCCATTGCATATTTATTGTTGCTAATGTCTGAAAACAAGCAGTGAAAAAAGTAAGGATGAGCAAACCTGCAATATTTGAACTCATTGAGGTTCTTCAAATTCCCCCTCAAAGCTTGGTTTGTCTCTTTCACATTCCTGAACATGAATTTGTTTTTTGTTCTTTCTTTTTCTTTGTACAACAATCAGAAAAATTTTACTCCCCAAAATGTGCACTTTCCCCCATAGGTTGCAACCTGAAAATATGGATTTTGTGGAGGGAGTCTACACTTTTGAACACAAAATAGCCTAAGTAAAGACTAAAGTTGCAAAACTTTTTCAAGAACTGTGCTTCTGTTCATGTTCAGTGTTCAATTGGGACAGGCTGGCATGATTTGGGAACAGGAATTACACTCTTATACATTCCTAGATGAAAGCCCCAGGAGGAGAATCAGAGGTCAACAAAGCTGAATGGTGGCAGATTCAAGACTGATTACAGCACATAGTTAAACTACGGAATTCTCTCTACCACCAGATGTCGTGATGGCCACCACCTTTAAAAGGGGGATTAGACAGATTCACGGAGGATAAGGCCATCCATCGCAACTAATCATGATGGATATTTATTACCACCAGGATTAGAGGGAGTATGCCTTTGAATATCAGTTACTGGAGCACACAAACAGAAGGCTGCTGCTGCAAACATGTTCTATGCATGGGATTCCAGGAGGTTGTTGGCTGGGGGAACAGAACATTTGACTAGAGAGACCTTTAGTCCAGTTCGGCATGGCTCTTCTTATACTCCTACAAAGACATGGGAGCCATAATCAAGGTAGCACAGAGAAATATGCTTGAAAGGTATTCCGGAGACCTTTGCTTGGTAATCAACCTGTCACACGTAGGGCATGCAATCTCAGGAGCTATGCAGCAAGGTGTCATGGAACATGGTCTCCTATCCCACTGGAATAATGTTCAAACTGACCATTTGATGGCTGTAGGCATCTTGCTCAAGATGCTGGGATACTGATTCTGGATGTTTCTTCTCACACCAAAGAGGCACATGGGAAGCTGCCTGATATTGAGTTAAATCATTGCCCCATCTAGTTGAGAACTGCCTACACTGACTGGCAGAGAGCCTCCACAGTTTCAGAAACTTCTGAAGCCCTCTTGGGAATGCTGGGGAACCTGAGACCTTTTGCATGCAAAGCATGTGCTCTTCCCCTGAGCTCTAGACCCTCCCCAGTTGCTGAAATATCCCACATCAGAATGAACACATTCAAAAAGCACTTGGCTTTGGCCTTCCCTGTTTTTCACTAAGTAATACACAGAATTCTTAGGAAACTCTCAAATGATACAACCCAAGCCGAATTAATTTCTAAATAGTTTGTTATGTATCAAGCCAGTAATACCCTTTTGGGCTCAACTAAACATGTAATACCCCTCTACCCTAGTCCCTCCAGACAATCTGGACAATGACTATCATGATCCCTGACTACTGGTTCATGTTGGCAAGGGATGATAATAGTTGTAGTCTCAAACAACTGGATAGAGTAGGACAAACACAGCTAAGTGTCACTGGAGCTAAAGCCAGCATGTTCCACTTCCATCAGCTCCACAGTCCACAGAACAAACAGGTTATCCCCAGTTTGGGTCCCTCCAGATGATCTGGACTGCAGCTCATAACATCCTGAGCCAGCATGGCCAAGCAACACTTTTCTATCATCAATTTAAACCTTCCTCTAACTACCCCACCATTAAAACACAAAGTAGGATTCACAACTATCAGAACTTTACGTAATGTCAATGCCTGGTTTCTCCATTGAATATGACAGCCACTCAATATGACAGTTTCTTAATGCAGATAATATTTTAAGACTATGTAATGAAGAGAGCTGTTTTTCTTGACAACATGACGAATCATTGCTAGTTTGCAACCTTCTCAAGAAGGCATTGGCTGAACTGAAAGATTCCTATAAATAGCTTTACAATAATGCTCTCAGAACTGAGCACCTTTTCTACATGGGAACAGCTATGATTAAAATCGTATTTCAAATCCCATTTCAAATCTGCAATTAATGAATTCCAGAATTAGCAGAATGAAGAGACAGATTCTAACAGCAACAACAAAAATTTTAGATACATAGAAGCTGAAGATTGTGAATGATCAATTAATTATAATGGACCTATTTACATTTCTGCCATACAATTACTAGATCATATCAAATTCAACAGAAAGGCAGACTAATAGAACTGGTGCAATCCTCAGGAATCTACTGAACTTTGCCCTGGGAATTACGGTTTCAGCATTAAGGAACTTTAATCAATCCTATATTTGGTCCAATGGTCCTTTATTCCACCTAGACTTGCCATCCAGAGACGAGAAGACAAAGCAGATATGGGATGTAAGGCTCTTTGCACTCATACAGCTTAGACCTGGGTAGGCTGCTAAACATGAATACCTCCTTAGAACAGATGGTGTGCATGCTCAAGTTCACCAGTATTAAAATTTTAAAAAGTGAGGACAGGGTACATAGAATCAGTAAGCCCTCAAAGGTGATAGATGATAAAAACTGATGGCACCAGCCAAATGTTTTGATGGAGGGTGAGTATTTTTTCTGCTGTTCTGTACTTCTTACATGAAAACAACTCAGTCAGAAAGCTATTCATGCCCACAAGATGCCCACAAGTTCCTTCCGTGCGTCAAATGATGGATCAGGAAAACATGCTCTTTTGCCCTACAGTCTCAAAGCCACCTCCCATGCATAGGAAGGTGCCTTCTAGTGAGGCTGTTTGCACATAACTCTTCACCACGACTGGGTCAGCCTCCCCCATGGGGCAGAGCACGGACTCCTTTTTCAATTGCAAGTGGCAGCACACTCACAGCTAGCCACGCCATGCAAACTCAGCACTGTGGATTGCGTGAAGGGACAGCCAACTCTCAGGTAACCCTTAGCATGCCTGGCGGGAGGGCAGTTGGAGGGACATTCCTCAAATGTCCCACAATACCAGATCTGCACAAAAATATGGTCAGGACATTACATGTATACCCTGCCTTTCTTCCTCTTGCAAAGAGCCCAAGGCAGCTTACAAATTTCTCCTCCTCTCCATTTTATGCAACAGAATGGCAAACTGGAAAGCAGAGACACCCACAAGAGCCCAGGTCAACCCAATGTCCTCCATGGCTTTACTAAGCCATGGTAGGCTGGAATATCATGCTACTCACGGATCATGGAGTTGACCTTTTGGTCTATGTAGCTCAGCATCTTCCTCACAAGCAGTGGTTGTCCTGGTTTTCAGGCAAGAGTCTTTCTCAGCCCTAAATGGAGACTCCAGTGATGGAACCACCTACCTTCTGCCTGCAAAGCAGCTGCTCTTTCCCCAAGGTATTCTTGTTAGTCGCAAAGTCACGTCTGATCCATTGCGACCCCATGGACAACATTCCTCCAGGCTATCCTGTCCTCCACCATCCCCTTGAGTCCACTTAAGCTCACACCGACTGCTTCTGTGACTCCATCTATCCCTGAGCTATAGGCCTCCCAATTTATTAGCCTTTTCCTACTCATCTTTATGAAGGCATTTGGGTTTCTCCGACCCAAGCCACAATCCTACACCCACCCGCTCAGGAGGAAGCCGCATGGAATTCCTGTGACACTACTGAGTAGACTCGCATAGGACTGCTCTGTCGTTTGCTCTGTCCACATTGATAGGGCACTTCCAGCACTGCCAGCTAGCAAAATGTCCGTTCTCTGTGCAGATAAACACAGTCCAAAGACATGGATTGCTGGTAAGAAGTCTGAGAAAGAAAAGAGAGGATTTTCTTTTCACATCTAACCCTCTAAAGACACGATCCTATGCAAGGCAAAAAGGCCTACAAACTCCCAGAATGCCCCAATGGTGAAGAGCAAACTTTTCCACATAATAGTTACATCACTCCAAAAAGAGGGCAAAGGGAAAGAGGGGGAATCACGCTGCAGCCCTATAGGAATCTCCCTGCTTTCCACACATGAAACCAGCCTCAGACTGGGGAAACCAAGAACATCTGTTCTACGTTCTGAGGTCTAGAGTTGTGATTATTCGTTATATTTAACGCGCGCGCATTGCACGTCTGGGTGTCTTCGGCATTAACCAGCTTCACCAAAGACACGCTGCTCCTCGAAACATTTGCTTCCGAAATGAAGCCCGCAGACTTCTAAATTGACTTTATCTCCAAGAGGACGTTTCTCCACGGGACGCGCACCTTCGCGCAAGGAAAGGAAAGCCCTCGTATTAATAACTGCTGCGCGCATTTTGTTAACTAGCTAGTGGGGCCGGGGGGCTGGTCCCACCGCTGCCCGGCGAGGGGAGGCAGAGCGACCCCGAACTACAGCGCCGCGCCGCGCCCTGCCAAGCCGAGATGGTGGCATTTCTGCTCCCCTCTTTCCCGAACTTTGCGCGCCTCCCGAGCGGCAACTTGATGCGCCCTCTTACTCACCCGGCGGTGCCTCGCAGGAGCTGGGAAAGAGCGCGGAGGAGGAGCCCCAGTCGGCGAAGGGGCCAAGAAGCGAGGAGCCCTTCGCGGGGCGAGCGGAGGGCGCCAACACACCCCGGCAGCCGAGGGAGGCGCGGAGAAGCCACCGCCTGCTGCTCCGCAACGCCTGCCCGGGACTCGTAGCCAGCCGTGCTTCGCTGCATCAGGGCGTGCGCCGAATTACTTTCCCCGAAGAGCCCCGCCCTGCAGGCTCCTGATTGGTGGTTGCTATGGCCACCGCCCTAAGCCTCTTTTTTTGTCTGTAGCAGGCGGGGATTCGGCTCAGCAGCCGCCAGCGGCCGCGATGGCCGTGCGATGCCTCTTGTCCCTTTTTGTTGTTAGGTGTCATCACGTCGTCTCCTCCTTAGGGCGACCCTATAAATGAGCGCCCTCTAAAATGATCTGTCCTTCACAGCCCTGCTCTCCCCCTTCTGGGGCAGCAGGAGGTGAAGCAGTTATGGGCAAAAAGCCATCTAACCTAGGCAACTGAGATCATCAGGGCTTAGTGCCTTGATTTCAGCAGTTGCCCCTGAGCAGCTGTCCAGGGTGGTGGAGCAGAGGGCCTCTCAGAGGGCTCCGAAGGAGCACAAAGAAAAGATTTATTTATTTATAAAATTTGTATGCCTTCCAATTACTTGCGTCTCTGGGCGGTTAACAACATAGGTAATTTGACAACCCACTCTGGCTGCAAGTTAATAAAATGCAACAATGAAATTCAATATTGAAATATATTAAAATATTGATTAAATAAACAGGTCTTAACCTGGTGCCGAAAAACATATAATGATGGTGCCAGGCGGACCTCTCTGGGGAGCGCATTCCATAGTCTCACCCTGCTGGTCCAACCCCTAACATTGCCTTGGCTTGAATGGGCAACAGGTAGTTCCTGTTCCAGACATTTACAAGCCCTGATCTGCTTTCCTTCAGCAGCAAAACTGAAAAACAATCCATCAGGCATTTCCCACCTTTTCTTACTAATGGATGGGACAGAGATTTCAAGTCAGCCCCCAAGTCAAAGGTTGGCAATTTCACACAAAGGCTCAGGATCTGTGGAAATTAGGTGTGTATTGCAAACATCAACAGAGGCAACACACCTTAGAATGAGCCATGCTGGCATTGCAATGCCATACTGCTATGGGCTTTTGTGGATGGGGTCAGTTAAAAATGAAAGAAGTGTTAATATTCAGTCAACCGTGCTTGGCTGTATGAAGCTTTTGTAGTTTTATGTCTGGCAGGGCCAACCAGCACATTTTTCTGCCTCAAACAGAGCATCAAGTGGTGTCATCTTGGAAACCCAAGTCAAGCTGCTGAGTACCCAAAGCCAGGCAAGCTCTTTTGATACAGCTAAAAGACTAATACTACAATACACCTGCAATAGTACAACAGGTAGGGGACTTAATGAAACTTTCAATTTTTGGATGCATGTTATTAGTGTATTTTATGAATAGACTAATAAATGGATATTTGGGATGTTGAAGTCAATGCAGTAATCTTCTGTAATAGTATATCTTGTCATATGTAAGATATATAGTACATTGTATATATTTATTCATTGCAATAGATACACTTAAATCACATCTAAGAAAAACTTATTTTTACTTTTTTGTTTGGATTTTGCTTTTGATTTTGAATTTCAAAATAAAACATACATTTAAAAAGTTTTGATCCTTGAGGTAGAATATCTGGCAACTGCCACTCCTCATCCCTGGCAGTAAAAATACAATGGGAACAAAAAATGAACCAGTTGCTGAACTTTAATGACCGCCTCATTCTGCCTAATAGTATGGCCAAACTAGTGTCTGGGAAATAAAGAACATGTTGATGGACCAAAAATAACACAGACTATATTCTGTATTGAGTTTAGCAACTTGTTATTCCCTTCTTTTGCCATGAAGTTGTCTAGCAAGGATGCATGTTTTCTTTTTTGTTTGTTTGTTCTTTAAGTAGTTCAGCTAGGCAAAGTAAGATATTCAGTGTACAATCCTATGGCCGCCTGCCACCATCTGGGAAGCCAAAGGACTTTTCGGAGCTGGGACTTTGAAGGCCAAGCTCCTGTCCTGCCCTCTTGCAGCCTGCACAAAAAGAACAATGTCACCCCCTTCCTTGAGGTCTCAGCTAGGAATCAGAGTGAAAATGGGGCCATGGCAGTGGAGTGAAGATGCTGGGGCTGCACAGCTGTGCTGAATCCCGACATCCCAGCTGTCATCCCCCCCCCCCCAGTGCTTTATCCAGATGGCCCAAAACAGCCATCTAGATTAAAATCAGAGTGCAAGGCATGGCAGCAGCAGAGATCCCTGCCACTGTTCCTTATTCCTACCTCTGGATGCTCCAAGTTTGGAGGTTTCTGTGCATTTACCATGGAAGTAATAGCCTTGCGCCCCCCCATCTTCTTTTCTAATTAAACATCAAGGATTATGTGCCTGTCTTCAGTAAATCTCAACTATAGCCTGGCAAACCAGCTTTACTGCCCTGCATCTAGCAATTTTGTAATAGTAGCCAGCTTAGGGGTCTGTCTGGCATAGGTTTACTGAGTTTTTAATGAAAAGCTAACTCATTAGCAGATGACTCAGGTGCTATAGGTTACCATCCAGTCAGAAGTTATTAGCTCGAATAAACTCTGGGGAGGGGGAAATCTGAGAAGCAGAAGACTCCAAGCGCCAGGATTATTAGACATTGGAGAAAGCTTTAATTAACAGGAATACCCTGCAGTGAATAACCAAGTCTCATAATTAGATTTCAACCTGTCCCATGCAAGCCTCATGCAATTCATAGCCTTGGCAGGTACATGGGAATAATGGCCTCCAAGAAAACACCCCTTGCTCAGATAACCCCGAGAATAAAGAAATCCTGATAGGTTAAGGACTATTTGTCTCCATCGTTGTTAAAAGGGGCATTCAGGGCCCTTCTTTCCAAACCAGACATGGAGTCCTGCTTTCAGTACTTATTGAAATAGACTTGGAATCAGCCAGGCAAGCAGAACCTATTTCAGCCCAGGGGTAGAATCCCTTTCTGGAGAAGTTTCAGGGTCTGCATTTCACTAGTAGGTTAAGTCAAAAGGGGCAGGAGCAAATATACAGAGATACCAACACATTTAGTTTAAAGTTCTTACGGATGGCAGCATTTCAAAGTTTTAGAATGGGGGGCAGGGGGGCACAAAAACTCAGAAACCAGCAAAAGATCAGTTGTTGGTGAAAAGGGGTCAGGAGAAGGAGATGAGACCTGTTTTGCACCCCTGGGTTCATGAATCCTTTCAAAAGCACACAGTGTGCTTGCTCTTTGGGCCAAACCAGACCAGATGTCATTCACACAAATTGGAATCTGGCAAACTATTTTCCCCTCCAAGTAAACAGCAATTGTAGGGAAATAGGGAGGGCTTTAATTCTTTGTCCCCCGCTTTGGTGCCAATCCAGATTGGAGGCCTCCACCTGTTATGTTCTTCATAAAAAAAATCGTTCAGTTTCTAGAACACCTTTAGGAAACAATCCTATCGGTTCTAAGTATTGTCTGAGGGACTATAAGATAGTTGGATTTCTGGCTCTGACAGTTGCCTAACCTGGGAGTTGGGAATCAGAGCACTCTGCATCAGGAGCAGCCCCTTGCTGCCCCTCACAACCAACATGGGAAGGACCACACCAGCTGCTGGTATCAGGAAAGCAACCTTGAAGAGGGGGCAAAGGGGGTGCATTGGAGGTAGGGGGAAGGGACTGGGGAGACCAGGAGGTACAAGTTGCTGCAGCCTCCTTCTTATCCACCCCCTCTCCCCGCAAATGCACCTGCTAGACTGACAAAAAAGCCCCTCTGCCAAAAATGCAGGGCTGGAGGATGGGGAAATGAAGATGGCTCCACTGCTCCTCCCTCTCTGCATTAGAAGTCCATGAGCCTCAGAATTCAGGAGCTTACAAGCAACATGATAGGAACACATGATTTGGATTCATTCTCAGTTTCTGCCTTCATTCCAGTATATAGCGTGGTTGGTGCAACAGAACCTAACAACCAATCCAAGCTGTATACTCAGAAGCTGGAGGGTCATTTTTTATAATAAATATGCAGCACATCATGTGAAGATCCTCTCTGGGGCAAAAGGCTTCCTGAAATTTGACTGGAGGAAAGTTACCAGAAGGCACCTGTATGGTTAACAGAAGGAAAAGGCTGAATAATTAGAAAGTCAGGCATGTGTATGTGGAAAATTGACTGTGGAAAGAGAACAAGAAGATGCAGTTCATTTGCTGAGTTTGGGAAAAACAGTGGCAAGAGCGATTTCCAGGATAAGCCTCAAACTTGAGGCAATGGCTGTATAATTCAGGAATGTTCCCAATGAGCAAAGTGAGAAAAGTGCAGCCCATGCTTCTGGTTGAAAAGTGATGTTTTTCTACATTGTATGAAGGTCTGATCAAAGAAATATAAAGTAAACCGAGCCAACCACACTTTGAGGGGAAAATTGAACAACAGAAAGAAGTGGCTAGTTGGTAGCATCCCTCCTTCTCAGTATATAGCCAGGATTAACTAGGTTCTAATATACCAACAGTGGTAGCTTTTTGAGTAAATTGGAGAGTGAGAATGGATTGACTGATTAACTTTATTTGAACTAAAACAGGCATTTGGGTTTTGAGCCTCAGTCTGTATCCCATCCCACGATCCCACCATATTTTTGTTTTTTGTCTTTTGAGGAAGCGGTAGGGGAAGAACCTTCCTTCAGGAATGAGTCTGTGTGCACTTTGGAGTGAGCTAAGTTTGAGAAGGGACACACCTCCTTTGATGCCAGCCGTGTTAGAATTTAAAATAAAATATTTGCAAAATCTTATACCTTAGGAATGTGTTGGACTTCAGCTGCTCTCATCCTCAGTCAACATGTCCATTAGCTATGGGAGCCACAGTGTTCATTGAACTAGACCTTTCGTTTATTAATGGTGCCTCTGCCCCACAGATTCTCTCATGCAGCACCACATTGGTGAAAGTAGCAAGAGATCAAGAGTTCTCAAAAATTAACCCTGGATCCTGGACATCATGCCCAATTAAAATTACAGAGTATGATTTAATGAACCCCAGGGCTTTCAAAAAATAAAAACAGAAGACCCATGCTTTCTCTGACCTTGGCCAACCGATGTCCCCAGGGAAGGTCACAGACAGGACATGATGAGGAGGCCCTTCCCTTCTTGCTCTCTAGACTCCCACTGCTACTGTAGCGGCCATGCAGCTAGAGTCAGCTGTTACCTGTCATGGTTAACCGACCTATTCATAAAGCTAAATGTAAAGCTAACTGCACATTGTTAAAACCCATGCAAGCAAGAATCTCTCATTACATCTTTTTTTTAAAAAAATCCGTAAGTAAATTTTGCATTTGCATGAAAAAAAGCTTTAGTTTTGGCTTGCTTCCTTCAATCAGTTTCACTGGACAACAAGACCCTGACTTCTAATCAGTTTGCAGGGGGTGGGAAGGATGGAGAGATTAATCTCTCCCTCTCTAAAATTACGTGGGTCTCATTGTAGAGGTGCAAACAGTTGCTAAGAAACCTATTTATAAAAGAGAAAGTTCCAAGGATCCTTCCTCCAGGAGATTTGATCACATTTTTCTATCTTGTTCAGTTATAGACCTCATATGGAACTTGGCCCTCTGCATCAAATCTTTGTGCGATCTGGAGTCACTGTCTAGGGCAACGTCTGACAAATTCTGGTCCACTCCAGACTCAAATCCAATGTTATGCAATGTACCAAAGGCACTGATTGAGAGGGAGAGAGAGATGCAAGTGGACATGAAGGATTAAGCTCCAATATTAATATAAAAGTGAAGGCCATCAGTTGTCAACTCGTTTTTTATAAGCAAAGCCATATCAATCAGTGAAACAGAGTTTTCTCCAAAGCAGAGGTGGATTTCAGGATCCCAGTTGTTTAGGAACTGCACGAAAAAAATAGTTCTCACCAACCCCCCACACCACCGCCAAGCTGCCCAAGAGCCAAACTAAAAGAAAAAAAAAAGAATTAAAAACCCTCCACAGACATCAGTGGAGAAGTGCTTTCCTTTTTCTTTAACCCTCCAGGAGGGTGGAGTTTCACAACCCCTCCAAAACTCCACTAATCTTCCACAGATCCTCCACAGATTTAATTCCTTCTCCTACGAAGCTGCATGGTCCACTCATACACGAATGTAAAGAAAGCTCTACTGTGCATGCTTTAACAATATTTAGCTTGGCTCTAAATTATATTGCAGAAGAGACAGCTTGAAATAACCAGGAGAGTATTTTTGTGTGAATGCACTGCAAGCACCATCCAGTTCTGCCACTCTGAGCAAATTCTTGGGCTCAGAAATGTTAAATTCCGAGCATAGCACTTTTGTACCAGGCTCCAATTGGCAAATCTTGGGATTCTAATTAAATCTCTCTCTCTCTCTCTCTCTCTCTCTCCCTCTCCCTCTCCCTCTCTCTCATTCTCTCTCTCCCTCTCTCTCTCTCACACACACACACGTAGATCCAAAATAAGTCTGCCCACCTCTTTATTAGGAAGTAGGCATTTGGTCTTGCTAAAAACATTTTTTCCTCGATTTGTCTGGGAACTTTTTATCCAAGAATGGAAATAGCAGCTTCTCCCAAACTGGAATTATGGGGGACCAGGTTAGAGACCAACACACTTTGGTAGGGAGGGTCAGGTCTGAGAGTGTCGGAGAAGGTGTGAACAATGCTACCAAGAGACCAGACTCTCTCACGAGGCTGTTCTCTTGCAGGATCACCTAAGAAAGAATGGTCAAAGCAGAGACATCAAACCAAGATGCATCACCCTATGCAGGAGGAATGGTCACATTGGCAGAAGAGAATGGATATCTCTGATGGTGATGGGCAGAGAAGCTCTTGAAGGGCAGCTACTGGGCAGCAGTGATAGTTGAAGGCAACACTGGTGGAAGATCTTCCACAGACAGTGGCAGCAACGTTCAAACTAACTCTGGTTAATACTGTGCAGAAACCACTTTCCTTGATGAAACCTGGTAAGTGTGATGAAAAAATCCCAAATGAAGCAACAATAACAAGAACAGGTCTGGAAAACAGGATTATGGCAACTCACTTTGCATGGATTGGTGGTGCTGCATATATGACTACAAATGGAAGTGAAGAAGAATAAAACAACTACCAAAGTACACCTGGGGATAATTCAGCCAGTGTGAAAGCCCATATTGCATTCTATTTTAGCACTCCTGACCCTGTATTCCACTGTGATTAATTAATGATAATGATCAAGATGATTCATTTATATTACGCTCTAGGGGATTAGAAACATTCCATATCCTTTAGCTCAATAACTATATGAGACCAGACCTCCAAACACTCCCTGAAACATTGTGCTTGAAGAGGTTATACATTATTTTGTAGGGGAGTTGCTGGCTTCTGATTAATGTTACGTCTTCCTTAGCTCTCTTTCCATTCACCGCAACAAGCTAGGAGTGGCAGTAATCCCTGTGCGCTGTGATACAGCTGGGATTGGTACATCCAGCTAAATTGGAGTAATGCTTCAGCCTTAAATCACAGAGAGATCACTGATTATCCACAGGAGAGAAGTGGAGGACTGTTTATAGCTACTAGTCACTAGACAATGTTTGAGCCTATTTTAAAAAGCATTTGACCAAGGATTAAGCATGTTTCTTGCCTTTAGGTGAGCAGTGAAGGAAAAGCTTTGAAAGAGGGTTGCTAACTGAGGGGAAAAGTTATTTGTTTGGCTATTATTTGGTAAAGCAAATGATATGAAAATACTTCAGTATGAAACCCTGGAGAGTCACTGTCATTCATTGTAGAGCTAGATGGATTGACAGGCTGTCTCAGTATAAAACGTCCTGTGTTCCTATATTTACCAGGCTCTAGTCTAGGCTGTATGGCAATGACAAGCATGAATCAAGTGTGGAAAAACAAGAACATCAGCTTGGCAACCAAGTGCAGATTGGTCTGAGTGATCATTTTTCATATTGCAAGCTACGGTTGTGAAAGTTGGACAGTGAAAAAGCGAGACAAGAGGAAAATTGACTCATTGAATGGTGGCATTGGCGGAGGCGCCTGTGCATTCCATGGACAGTGGGGGTGATGGACAAGCAGGTGCTGGAGCACATTGAGCCAGATGTGTCCCTGGTCAGCAAGGTAACAAAGCTGAGACGCACGTATTTTGGCCACATTATGCAATCAAGCTCATTAGGAAAACAAAATACTTGGAATGTTCAGAAGCAAGAGAAAACCAGGTCGCCAAAGAGTGAGGTGATTAGACTCCCATCAAAGAGGATGTGGTCCAGAGCATAGTTCAACCAAAAGGTGGTACAGGATCGGAAAGTGTGACAAGATTTGACCCATAGGATCACTTATAGTCAGACACAACAGAACAACAACAGTCCTGGGTCCAGTTTTGTAGGGCAAGTTCGGTCATCAGAGAACTTACTCTGAAATCTCTGATGGATGCTAATCCAAAAGTGTGAAAACTATGGGAAATGAGGGGATAGCAGAACTTTCAACTTTAGGAAATAAAATTGTAGTGGGGATGCAGGGAATGAGATTTTCCAAACAATGGGGACAGGGGCTTGACTTTTTAAATAGATTTGTAACAAAAAGGGTGAGTTAAATTTCACCACATAGAAACCTACAAAGAAAAGGTCTGCCTTCTCAAAACTGTAGGCAATACACACAAAAATTACAACTCTGCAAATTATTTTAATTTTGAATCTAAAATGAACCCATGTCAGACTTGGAGGTTCCCTCTAAATCTTGATCCTATTCTCTGAATAATAACTACCCAGAATAATGTGGTATCATACACCTGAGGTGAACAGAAGGTATATATCCAGATGTTCTGCACTCGTAACTCCCAGTGCACCCTGACAAAATGGCTGAGGGTCAGAAATGCTGGCAGCTGGAAATCAAATACAGCTGGACAGCCCTGGGATTCATCTATCTTCTGCCCACCACTGTCAGAAAGAGTCAGCATTCCAGAGAAAAATTTAGCTGCTTAATCGCATCAGGCCTACTCCCACAACCATATTCAAATCAACTTTCAAACACTGTGGATATGACTAACTTGCCAATTAAACAGGTTTTAACAGCTATTCAATCTTCCTAGGGAATTCCAGAAACTCTAGTTCTGGGAATAGGAGCAGGGATAGGCATTTCTAGCTGAATTTGTAGCTTCCTCACCAAAGTGAACTTTTCAAAAGTTACTTTGCTGCCCATGAGACTTAAACTGATGTAAAACTGAAATTGCCCACTAGCAGTTACCACCTGGACAGCAAATTGAGCAGGCCGAATTGACACCTGGCCACATTTCCTTACCATTTGAGGTTATATTTTTGCTTAAATTATACTTATTCTTTCTATATGTGTATAATATGGCCATGTGTCTTCTTTGCAGAGGTCAGTCCATAGTTTGAAGTTTTGCCAGAGGACTGCTCTCTATTTTGAAAGTTCCTCTGTTTGAAGGACTGACAGGTCCATGTCTGGTGATTTTAAGATAAAGGGCAATTGAGAAGAACTCAGCCTTGAAGTTGCCCATCAACAGCACCTGGACAGCAGACTGAGCTAGGCTCAGAGGTCACCTGGGTACAGTCTAGTCGTTATTGTGAAATGTACTGTATTTCTATTTAAATTATATTAATTATTTCCAAATTGGCATCTATGCATGTATGTTAGCAACATTTTATGCAAATTGTTGTCTTTCTCTGACTTCTTTTTTAGTGATGCATGCCCATTTTTTGACAATTCACTCTAAAATTAGTGGGTACTCTAAAATTTTTGTATGTAAACATTATGCAAATTTGTGACCATTCTTTTGGCTCTAAGTGGCCACCAAGTGGTTTCACTCTCAATCTATCATATACTTTCTGACACTCCTAGTCATCAAGAGGTGTCAGTAACAGTAGCCTAGGAACAAATGTAGCTCTTAGCCTCATTTCAGAAGTCCTCTGTAAGGAATCACCACCGTAAGTGGTGTTCCTTTTAAAATGGAGCTTGCTGTAATAACCGTTTTCATCTTGAATATTAACTATAAGGGAACATCTGCGCTTTGACGTGCCTGAACATGTTTGTAACTGCTTTTAGCTCAAGTGGCCAATCATGCACTGAACTTAATTGCAAAGATGCTGCAAATATTATGATATGTGTATGTATCTTTAAGAAGCCTGCAGCTGTTCCTCTTTCTTTTCTGGCGTCCTGAGCAAGACTTCTTTTTGCATAGACTTTGCAGCAATGGAGGCTGGTGGCTCCAGTCTCACTGCAGCAGCAGTGTCTCCACTCTGGATTTGAATCTGAGCGATAAAAGAGACATTCATAGTGCTGCTTCCAAGCCCCAAAATAGGCGAAGCACCACGGACAGTTCCTTCAAAGTTCATACTCAGACCTGGAATGGAGACAGTGCACCATGGACACTGGCGCCACCAGGTGTGGGTTCCTTCCATGTCTACACCAGTAAGGATGCTGCTGTGTTACCTTCCAAATCAGAAAAGTATGACCTGGAGAATGAGGAGGGGCAGCAAGTTGAGCAGAGGCTCCTATCCCCACATAAACCCAGGACCAAGAGCCATTTCTGATATTGCACATAGGGCTTAGCCTAAATCTAAAGATGGTCCTAGACACATATAGACAAACCATTCATAGATGGACTACACAGAGACATTGTGGGTAAAGTTTAAAGGGCAGGAAGACTTAAAGTATCTTCTAACTTTGTATGATGGTTATTTGCATAACTGTAGCTGCTGCGTATTATGTTTAGAACGACGACATTTTAAAAGATAGAACAGAAGCTATAAAAGGTGGTACATGTTCTGTGCAGTGCCTCAGGGGGCAATCATAGCTTGAGATGCCTTTGGTCACATCCAGCACAGTTCTTCTTAAGATTTATGAAAGATTTCAGAGATGGAGGTGCAGTGAGAGAAGCCCTACCCCCTACCTCATTTTGGCCTTCCAGTGCCCTTCTGTCCAAAACAATTAGTGCAAGACATGACATGCTGTTTTCAGAATTCATTCAGATTGTCTTAAGATAGGTCGAAGATGCAGAACCTCTTTCAGCCCAAGAGTTGCATTGCATTTTGGACAAGCCTGCAGTCCATTGGAGAGAAAGGGCTGTAGAAAGTAACTAACAGATGTGGAGTTGTGGGCCACAGGACAAAAATAAAATGCACAAACCTGAATATGCTAATTTACATATGCTCTAAAGTCTCTCTGGGTGGCAATCTTTAAAGCACCCTATTTCCTAAGGACACCCTTATTTGTGCAAAGGGATATATGGATGGCAGAAGGGGGCATTTAATATCAGAAATAAAACCTCGGAGATAAAGATTTGGGAGGAACAGCAGGAGGTGAAGCACATTGGGCAAAAATCCAGCTAATTTTGGCAGGTAAATGCATCAGACTCCCTGTACCTTTATTTCAACAAGGGCCCATGGCCAGCAAGCTGGTAGGCAGATGGCTTCTTAGAGATCTGGAGTTCCAAATGAGAGATTCAGGGCTCTAGTCCTGGTGACACTGCCCTGACACTGCCTCCATTGGTAAGGGCTGCATTGCAGTGGTGGGTGGAGCTGAAGGCAAGAGGGGTGGGGCCTATAATAACAAAACATCAATATATCTTAGCTTACATAGGTTTGGGGTGGTAGGGCTGGCATCAATGGTGGGCATCCCTGGGAACTTGCCAAGGGCCCATACCCAAGCAGGGGCCCATGGACAAGCAACTGCTGCAATTGCTCCTCCTCTGCTTGTTTACCTGACTCTTGTTCTGACCAGACAAGGGAGATGGTGAGGAGGAGCAGCAGCAGGGGCCACAACCGACTTGCTCCCCAGCCATTTGCCTGTCAAGCATGCAAGTGACAGCAGTGAGCAGAAAGAGGAGGAGGAGCAAGAGCAATCGGTGACCATGGCAATGAGAAGACCCTGTGGGGGCACTGATGGTGCCTTACCCAAGCGAAGGAGTTTGATTAGCTTAACAAACGCCATTTGCTTTTTGTAAAACTGCTTGCTTTGGAGAGGAAAAAGGGAAGGCAAAAGAATGTTGATAAGGTGAGACAAAGAGGCAGTGAGCGAGAGAAGACCCCCACACAAGGTCTGGCACACAGTGATCACGCTCCCCCGGGAGGGGATTGGACGTAGGCAAGTGCCGGCACGAGGCCAGGCCTGCAGCGGGCATGCAGGCCCCGCAAGGGGATCGGGGGAAGGGTCAGGCAGACCCTGGGAGGGGACTGGGTGAGGGAACAATGGGAGCGAGACTGAGTGAAAACAAAGGAAAAAAGTATAAGAAGAGTCAGTTGGAGGAATGTGTGTGTGTCGCTTCCTGCCTGCGTGTGGGAAGCGGACACCCAGTTGCTTTGCTCAGCTGAATAGAGAAAACTGAACGAATCTCCGCCTGACTGGACCTCATTGGCACTTGGTTTAGTGGGTCTGTAAGTCACCTGGCTAAGCAGGGACATCAACACAAGGACCCTCAAAAACATGGATGTTCAGTGAAGGAGCCTGGAATAGCTGGTTGCCCATAGGCAAAACATCATTTGTCCCCATTTCCATTGTGGGCTGTGGCTGTGGAATTTCTAGCAGGAGAAAGAAATTGAGCTTCCTTTGTTGCTCAAGAAACAGAAAGGAAAGTTTGTTCCCCTGTAGGATTTTCCCAATTAGCTTTGACCTCTCAGGGTTCTGCCAGCCTAGGCAGTTTCATGTCCTATAAATTGGGATGCACCAGCCTGTTTACCACAAGACATTTCCAGCCAGAAGGCTCCTAGCAATGGAAGTCAAAAGGCATTGTGCAGATTGTCTGTCTGTCTGTCTTCCTTTCTTTCTGTGTGTTTCCCCTGGGAAGCAAAAGACAGGAAGGTCACAAACTGGAGAGGATAATGTCCGGACCTGGGAAATGCAGTGGCAAATTTTGCTCATCACAACAGTCCCCATAATCATGGCCCCAAGGAGGGTCCAAAAATGCAAGTACCTGTCTTGACCCATGTCAACATACCATTTCTAGAAGGTTTCATCTCTACTAGGAGCAGATCTTTTGTAAAGCCAAAAGACCTTAACTACTCATACACAACCAAATTACCCCAAAACAGTTTGCACTGCAACAAGAAACACTGTGTTGTTGCTGGGAAAATCTATTTTTCCCACAGCTACTCTGGGAAGTGCAATTAAGCTTAGAAAAAAACAAGAAAATCTGAGAGGGTGGCTAATACAAGCCGTGCTGGAGCTGGAAACCCTTAATGCACTACCTGGACCCGGACCCTTTGTAAAATGCCGTGAATACAGCAGCCACATAGTCCCCGGGACTTCCTTCCCTCCCCTGCAACACTGCAGGTGCAAGGCCGCACAATCCACATGGCCATTTGCTTTGGCTCTCTCATGTCCCCCACCCCAGCAGCTCCTGTTGACCACAAGCTCTAGCCAAAGCTGAGAAAATGGGTCAGACAGTAACATCCAGGCAGCCTGTTTGCAGGTACAGCACAAACAAAAGAGCATAATTAGTCATCTCTGGTTGAGAAGCTGTTAATAATCTCTGAAATGATACTGATTTATCTGAAATATATTTTAATGGAAATGAAGAAGTTTTACAAAAATTACGTTTTAATATCTCAAGTGAGTGACAGAAAAATGGCAGCTCAATTTTACGTTTCATTTTTAGCAGTAATTATTCTCAGTAGAATAATGGCTCATTAACACTTTTGGTTGTTTCCTAGATTTATTACAGGGCACATTTAGCAGAGGGGGGAGCACGGGAATTCTCTCCCCTCTTGTTTGTTTGTTTCTGTAATTTAAAAGTTGTATACTCTACACATTTTTGCTGCAAACTTCTAAAAAGTCTGTTGAAAAATTACAAGACTATTCCATTAAAAATACCCCAAATACTTGTTTATGCACAGAGTTCAGGCTACCTCATGTTGACTCAAGCACCATAAACCAGGTAAGGCTTATACCATAACAAATGTGTCTATGGTCTGCAAAGATGTTGTACAAAGTCTCAAGCTATGGTTGCTTACAACTTAGCTTCCATGCACCCACACTGCCCCTATGTCAGACCCAGATCCTGATGGGGTGGATGGAATGCTTGGGACCAGCAAAAAGGATTCTGACCAAAATTGAACTAAAGTAGAGAGACAAAGGGTTGAAATCCCCTAATCCACACCCACCATGCTAGGATCCTGACCTGTGCAGTAACATCTTGCCTCTGTTATGTTAGTGAAGTCATATTCCATAATCAAAAGGGTAAGCATTATGCACAGGAAACAGAAGACTTCCTCTGTAGCGTGTAAAAGAAAAAATGGAATGCTGGCAGTATGCAAGCTTCAGAATGAGATTTTGTTAAGCGTTACTGCCATAGGCTTTAATATGGCAAGTTCACTTCAGAACTTTTCCACTCATGTTTGCAAGAAACAATTTGACCAGCTGCAGCCTGGAGGAAAGAGGGTGTATCTGTCAATCTTCAGCAGTTTTTATCAGATTGGTTTGAAATGCTGCAGTGTTGTACAGCTCATTGAATAGCTCACTGATACCAAAGTTCAAATTTGCTTTCACACATATCATTTTTATATGCAATAGGATTTAGAGGCTTTTTAATAGTGGGACCTTTGTTGTGACTCTTGCGTCCCTTTAATCTTGGAAACAAAGACAGTGTATGAGCTTCCAGGTGAGCATTTTCCAATGATTACTTTTAATAAATGTGTTTACATTACTGTGAAGGGGATTCAGGTAGGGATGTGTGAGGAATCTGTTCTGGGGGTGCAGATCCTTTGGATTCCCTAGACTTGGATCCCCAGACTCCAGCCCGCTTTCGCGCAGTCACTTCCCGGCAAATGCAGCAAGCATCCCCACAGGCACCCGCCAGGAAATGAGCCCACACCAACATGGTGCAAGCAGCACCCCTCTTCTGCACCCACGACTTGCAGCCTTCATTTGTGCTGCCCACACTGCAGAAGGAGGTCACCGATTGCACAGCCGGAGTTCCGTAAGTGTTCCTGGACTTTTCTTGGCTCGGCTCACTTCCCAAGTGAGGGCAGAGCATGATAAGGAGTCTGATGGACACAAGAGGGACAGATCCCAGAGAGGGAATCTGCAACCTAGATTCATGCACAAATGCTTTGGGAGCTTGTGGATGCACCAAAGAGCACTCAGCTGGGCCATGTTCTCATGAAGATGTGTGGAGGCCACTGCTGCACCCCAGCTGGCGCTCACATTTGTGAACTCTTTAGATCACGTGTGGGGGTCTTAAGGAGTGGGGAGCTACATGATCCCCAAGCTCCCCACGGGCTGGATGATACCAGGGTCACCCAGACTCTGGCTAGGGCACAGGTCAGAGCTCTTCCAGCTGACACTTCATCTGGGGACCTGCTTTCACCTGACACTTCTTCCCCTCACTGGGGGAAATCTAGGGTGGGCAGTGCCATTAGCATGCTGGCTACCCTGCCAAAGGGGAGGGCAAGTGGCATGCTGAGGGAAGCCTCAGTGTGCCGTTCCTTCTCCCAGCCAGGAAGGAAAATAGAAATCCCCATGGTTATTTATTCATTTAAAACATTTGCATCCTGTCCTTCACGGCGGCATCTCAGGATGGCATATCTCCAACGACTGATCAGCGATAACTGCCCAGGAATTCCTAAACAGCCAGAACTTGGAGAAGGGCCTCAACCAAGGCTGTACAGACAGGATGACTTGGCCTGGTAGGCAAATTTGGTTGAGGGGATGAATGTTGGCCATCCTGCTAGAGATGATGAGGTAGATCCTCCCACCATCTCCAGATCCTCACAGGGGTAGGAAAAAAATAGGAGAACTGGCAAAACTTCTTCACTCTCTGTCTTTGCAGGGGAGTCCTGATACCAGGACTGGGAGGTTGCTGGGTGAGCTCCCCCAGTGGCTGAGTGCCTCCAATGCATATCATTCAGAGGAAAGCGGATGTCTAGGTTTGCTTGGTGTCTGTACACAGGCCAGTGCCACCCTCTTGATGGCACTGTTCCTGATAACCATATGCTGGGTGGACCAGTATCCTTAATAGCGTACATCAACCAGGACATGTTTACAGGACGCAAGCTTTCCTTGGTGCTGTCATGTTGCCTCTCCATCAGAATGTACCACACATCTGCATGAGAACATGCCCAAGCAAGTGCTTTCTGGTGGATCCATGAGCTCCCAGTACATTTATGCTCGAATCAGCTTTGTATTTTATTAAAGTATTAATAACCAAATCCAGCACTTAAAATACCCAACAAATACAGCAGATATAACTCAGAAACCTTGCAGTAAAGCCAAAATAGGAAATAAGAACAGCAGCTGGATCAGACCCAAGGATTCTCCATGCAGCATCCATTCGCCCAGTGGGCAGCCAGAAGCCTATGAGAATCCCACATGAGCACACAAGCAAAGTGTCGCCCTGTCTCTTGTGTTCCCCAGCAGGTGGCCTTTGGAGACATGCCAGCCAACCTCGCCCCATGGTTCAGTTTAGATGAGGTCTCCAAGCGGCCTGTTTATCTTTCTCTGGGAAGTGCAACATTGTGACATCATTCAAAGCTGGATTTATTTCCCAGCACTTGTTTCTGTGCAAGTGGCACTGCAGCCTTATCTGCTTATCCCCAGAAGACCAACAGACGTCACTTGCCCACATGATCACATGGCTTGAATACTGTAATTCCCTCTTAGCAGGGCTTACAGCCACACGTCAATGCCACTTCCAGCTGGATCCAAAAGAAGGAACACATTTGCTCCCTGACTAAAATCATCATCATCGTCGTCATCGTCATCATCTTCATCATGATGCTAGGTCATGATGGTTTGAAAGGTTTGCCTAGATGCACTAAGGAGGATTTGATCCAGAGATGATATGTTTAGCATAAACTCTGGAAATATTTATTGGAATTACACCCATCAAGATTTCCACAGAGTGCTTCACCCTGACTGTCCCTGCATTTGCCACCAATGCACTTCCACATGGGAGAATCATGCGATTAGTGCAGTGGAGCCAATGGGATACAATCCAGTCCCCTATCTAACACAGGAATATCAAGTTTCTAATTTAATTCAATTTTGAAGAGCTCAAGACTCAGATAATGGTGATGGGTGGAGTCAAAGAGAAAAGGGGTGAGGCCAAAATATTCCAAAATGCCAGCACATTTTAACTTAAAACTTTTACTGCCAGTGAATAAACCTCAAAAGAAGAATTTCAGAATTTTAAAAAAGATGCACAAATTGGGAAATTATTGGTGGTTGGGTGAAAGAGGCGGGAGTCAGAAGCAGAGGGCACAGCAGTCTTAGAACTCCAGAGGGCCAGACTGCAGCCCTGGGATTAATAATTATAACACACAAGCATACATTTTGCTCTAGGAATACTCCAAATTTTCTATCAAGAAATTGAAAACATTACATTCTGGTGAAGTGAAGTATATAGCACTGAATTTTAGTAGTGCTGGGTTTTGCATAAGAATGCTTTTGTGGAACTTGTTATTTATTTTATTTGGATTTCTCACCTGCAACTTTAATGTAGTTCAATTAAGATAGCAACATCCAAATACTGTTGGATGAAATCCATAAATACAATACACTTGGGATGCATTCAGAGAACATGATGACCCACACTGAAGAGTTGAGTGTACATTGTCATTGAGCCCAGGGTTATTGTAGAAACATGGGTTATAACGTTGTCTGACCCCGGCTGAGATGACAAACAGTATAAATGATGAACAACCCATAGTTCTTATCCTAGCAGCAAACCATGGATTTTCTTCATGGGTTGTTTATGGTTCACAGGCTATGGCTTCATAGCACAGCAGCGTTCAGAGCACACAACAACCCATGGTTCAGTAACAACCTAACCTCAATGCATATCCAACCCCTGAGTGTGGTTAGCATGTTGTCTGAACCCAGTTGAGTGTTGGTATGGAGAAGAGGTTAGAGCAGTCTTCCCCCAAGCTGTGCTGGACTGCAACTCCCTGCCAGCATAGCTGGACGACTCCATGTTGGAGAGGACTGGGTTAGACTGCCAGACTGTGACTGAGGTGATCCAAGCTCAAATCCCTGCTCTACCAGTGCCATCTCTCATGCCTAACTAAGCTTGGGGTGAAGATGAATTAGAGAGGGAAAGAACTATATACCCACAGTCCGTAACTATCTGTTTATTTATATCCTGCCTTTCCACCAAAGAATGGCACTCAGGCTGGCTAACCATAAATACAGATTAAAACCAAAAATATATTAAACAATATAAAAACATAGTTATTATAACAAAATTAAAAGCACAACAATGCCAGAAATATGTGATGAATCAAGAGAATTCATCATAATCCCAGGGTGAAGTTTGTCTTTGATCAGTATAGCCATGCTAGCTAACAAACTTTATCAGCTTTCCTTGAAGGAGGAATGAGATAATAATTTTTATTTTCTATATTATTTTTGTTATCATCATCATTATTACCCATCACAGCACAAATGTGCATTTGCATTTTTTTAAACTCTGCTTAGCCCAGATATTAAAAGCCTCTGGCTCAAGCTTAGATTTTGGCAAGTTTCCCAAAGACGACAGTGGAAGGGCTGCCACCAAGAACATCTCTTCTTTTGCTCTCATGGCATGAGCATACATCACAATCAATATAGTTGGCTGTTCTGCATCTTCATCCTGGATGACAGGGGAGAAGGCATTTGGCATAGTCACTTCAGGCTAGGGGTGGGCAGATTTCAGTCTTTTTGAATCTACTTTGTTCTTTTCCATAACTTTGAGATCCAGGTGCAAAAGACTGAGAATTAATATCTTACAATTAGAGAATTCTGAGTCCAGGCATTTGAACTGAACTGAACTGAACCTGAACAGTAGAACTGAACAATCTACTTCTGGTTATCCCAAAGCTTTCTTCAGTTTAGCAGAACAGTTTAGGAGGGAGGAATTGCTAAATAATTAGAAGCTGCTTATCTACTGCAAATAACACAGAACGCAATCCAATGAAGCTGCAAACTCTGAGAATTATGGGCATCCAATGCAGGGATGCCCTGCCCTTCTGCCCTCCAGAAGGATGGTGGAGACAAAGGTCATCTCTGTGCTCTTCCCACCCTGCAGAGCATCCAGACAGCAGGCTGTGACTGTATAGGGGAGGAGACTGAGGAGCCACCAGAATACACTTGTTCATTTGTATCTTGGTCTCCTCCCCTCCCTGCCCTTGGAACATCCTCAGTCCCCTTCTCCAAAGTTGGTGTAACAACCCCAGAGAAGCGCTCAGCATGGTGCTTTCCAAACTAGAGGTGGGGGAAGGATGGCCCAAGTCTGCAATGCAGAGAGGCCACTTCTGAATCTAACAAAGTATTAGCAAACCCACAAGAAAGTGCAGGAAAGTTAAGAAATGTACTCAAAAATATCAGCAAAGGACACCATGTTTTCAAAATGCCTTTTGAGCTGGAGAAGTTCAGAGGCGAAGCATGTCCTTTCTGAGAATAGCACTGCAATTATTGCTTTCTAATCCACAGGTGACAGTGCTATTCAAGCCACTATGCACTCCGGGAAACCAAGCACACCATGCTGCCTGGGGTATCCTTTGATCTTCTGTAATCCTGTTAGGTGTTCTCTTTCATCCACTCCTCTCCTAGGAAAGCATGCAAAACATCCCCCCTTTGGGCCTGTTTAACCAAGTGGTCCTTTGCTTTGTTACCCGCTTCCTGGCATTGCTGTTCCATTCTTCTTTTTAAAGAAGCCAATCGGCGTCATATTGTTCAGGCTGTTTCCATGTGCAGGTGTTTATGTTGCACACTTCCCACCTCCCCAAAAGGAGGCAGCACTACCAGGGGTTTGATTTCCTTTAAAGGAAAAACTGGTGGAGACTTAGGGTGTCATTGAAGCATTTGCTGGACTTACAGATATACATGAAGAACACAGCTGGATGTAAGCTGCATGTACTCCTACAAGGCAAGAGATCCATCTACCTCAATTGACCACCTGGAGAGAGGCATCATGTCCCTCATGAGGTAGGAACATAAGAGAAGCCCTGCTGGATCAGACCAAGACCTATCCGTGCAGGAAACTCTTTATATAGTGGCCTGCCAACAGCCCCTAAGAAACCCACAAGTAGGACAAGAATGCAACAGCTCCTTCCCACCCATGTTCCCCAGCAACTGGTCTACAGATGCAGAGTGCTTCTTGCACTGGAAGCAGCGTTGGTGCTTTTGTTGCTCAAAACAGATGCAAATGCTTGATCTAAAGGAAAAAGTACTGGGCCACAAATCAATTCTTAGCAAACAGTTATGCTATAGCCGCATAAACTTTCCAAAACAAAAATCAGAATAGAATTCTAATTTGTTCTTTTTTTTTTTTCTTTTGTCTCATCTTGCACATTTTCCTCCCACTGGAGATAAAAATTAAGCAGACGTGCTAATTTATGAGAGTGCAGAGGGACAAAGAACAGGTGAGAACCAGAGGGACAAGAGCACTTTGAAGAGAATAAAAAGGCTAGAGAGATTCATGTTGCAACAGTGAAGCTATGTAAAGGCTGTATACTGCAATACCATTATGCCATTTTTCTGCTTGTGTATGCATCTCATCACATGCTGAAGTTTTATTACTTGCAGAAAGCTGCAATGAACTGAAATAATTCCTGGTGAAAGTGAAAGAAGGAAGTGCAAAAGCAGAACTGAACACTAAGAAAACAAAAATCATGACTCTGGGAGTACTGTATTACACAACTTTAATGGCAACACTGAAAAAAATGAAATTGTGAAAGAGTTGGTACATTTTAGCTCAGTCATCAATTCAATCAAAGACTGCAGCTAAGAAAATAGGAGAAGACTGACCGTAGGAAGGGTAGCAAGGAACGAACTAGAAAAGGTCATTAAGTGTAAGGATGTTTCACTGGAGACCAAGGCCAAGATCACTCTATTGTATTCACGATCATTATGTATAGTTATAAAAGCTGGACAGTGAAGAAAGCTGACAGGAAGAAAATGGATGCATTCGAACCATGGTACTTGAGGAGAGCCTTACAAATTCCCTGGACTGACAAATAAGTGAGTCTTCAATCAAACCAAGCCAGAACTTTTCCTGGAAGCCAAAATAATGAAAGAGAGGCTATTGTACTTGAGGCACATCATCAGAAGGCTGGACTTGTTGGAGAAAACAAGAATGCTAGGGAAGGTCAAATGCAGACAAAGAAGAGCCAGACCACATATGGGATGGATCAACTTGGTTAAAAATTCATAGACTTTTGTTTTCAAGAGTTGAACAGGGCTGCCGGGGATAAGGCAGTTTGGAGAGCACTCATACCTTAGGTCGCTGTAAGTTGGCACCTAATTGATGGCATATCACTGCAACATAAAAAACAAAAGCCAAGCACATGTATTCTCTCTTCCCCAAGCTTGCACATTTATCTCCCAGCCAGTATCAAGCTGGTTTCTGACACAAAATTCAGCAATTTAAGAAGCAAGGGACTCATAACAATGTGTTATTTTAAGAACCTGCAAACACCCAATGAATTCCACCTATATTTTGTGTCTGTACAATACATGAGACAAGGTTATAATACAAGTTATTCTGTCAATGACCATAATAATAATAGAGTTCATTTAAGCTCAGTTCTATGCCCTGTCTGTGGCTGCAGGAAAGGAAACTCCGGTTTGGTTCTGGAGCTCTGAATCGGAGCATCTTCCTTCACCAGCATAGTTCTTCCTGAGTCAGCACTGGAAGCGAGGAGGTCCCAGGCCAGGGCCTGCAGGAGCCTGGATCTGCTGGAATTATATGAATCCTGGTTGTGCCCCATCCCTCCTTGCAAGAAGCTCCTCCTTCGCATGAGTACTTGGATGGCTGGAATCTCCCTGCAACCTGTGTTGAAGAGCAAGGGAAGCACCAAGACAATCCTTGCTTTCATGTTCCTCCTGCCCTCCATCGCATAGCCATAACCCTCTGAATCAAGAGGGTTATGGGAACCTACACTGGATGCTGCTGCCTGTTGCTTTAGGACAATGTTCCCCAACCTGGTATCTTCTAAATGTTTTGGACTTCAGATCAGCACTGCAAATGGTCCAGAATGGTAGGAGTCATAGACCAAACTATCTGGAAGACACCAGACTACTTTAAGAACCCAAAATAGGTTATGTATAGCTTTGTTTCCTCACAAACTTAACATTTCAATTTAAAACTGTTAAAAGAAAAGCACCATTTTTATTACTTTCTGTATTAATGATACTTTCAAAATTATTATATTCTTTTCTTTTCTATCTTATATTCCACCTATTCCCAGTCCTGAGACTCAAGTAAGGTTACAACATTAAAAACTTTCACAATTAAAACATTAATAGAAATATACATAAGTTAAGATATAATTAAATTGGCTAGAGTATTAACATTAAAGCAGCAATTAAATTAAACAATAAAACAGACTAGACAACAGAACTAGCATTATTATATTAATTTATATTATACCAAACATGGTTATTTTTATGAGCAAACCAAAGTATACATAGCATAAATTTAGATTGCTATTTTATGTCTGACCAAATGGAATTTCTGCAAATAGTCCATGGAATATCTGAATCATCCTAGAAGGGAGAAGATACAGGAAGAACTGGAGGCAGAGAAAGACTGACATAAAGCATCTGTTTCTGCTTGTAATGAAGTTTAGGGGAATTTCTTAAACCTGTTTCTGATTGTAGGGTGGCATTCAGAAAAATCTGGCCTGAAGGAAATAATCCTGGGATTTTTTTTTTAGCTCAGAAACATTGTCACCTGTTAGAACTGGTAAGAATCCATATTTGAAATGCAATATTTTATTCTCATTTGTAAATACTTTCCATTATTAATAATATCATAATTTTTGTTTCTTTTGTTTTGTTTCTTGTCTCTACCCATGGTGTTAATCCTGGTCCTGTGCCATAAGAACCAGGTTTCTGAGTTTCTTTTAAACCAAGAGGATTTTTTCCTATTTGCAGCAATTAAAGGTTTTATATCTGAGAGAGAATTCCCTAGTGGTGATGTCTAATTGGGAACTTCATTAAAATGTTGTGGTGACTTTCATAGATGCAAACCACATGGTTAATTAAAAATAAATAAATAAAGGAAGGAAGGTTGGGAGAATAGCCCACATGCTATTCCTTTGCAACTGATGACAGTGGTGAGATAACCTACAGTATTTGTTTCACATGTGTCAGATTAGGAATACATTAAGGGCACAGTCTGAGAATAATAGAATGCTATCATTTGAAGGGGCCAGAGAGCCACCAGGTCCAACCCCCTGTATGCAGGACACCAGGTTAAACCATCCTTCTCAGATGGTTGTCCAGTTGCATCTTGATTGTCCATAGTGTGGGAGAGCCCAAAACCTCCCTGTGTAATTTGCTCTGTTGTTGTACTGTTCTAACAGTCAGGAAGTTTTCCCTCGTGTTTAGTCAGAATCTGGTACCCTGTCACTTGAGCCCATTTTTCCATGTCCTGCACTCTGGGATGATCAAGAAGAGATCCTGGCCTTCCCCTTTGTGACTACCTTTCAAGTACTTGCAGAGTGCTATCCTATCTCCCCTCAATCTTCTCTTCTCTAGGTTACACATGCCCAGTTCTTTCATTCCTTCCTCACAGGGCTTTGTTTCCAATCCTTGTTGCCTGCCTCTGAACCCTTTCCAGCTTGTCTGCATCTTTCTTAACCCGTGGTGCCTAAAACTGGACACAATACTCCAGATGAGGTTTAACCAGTGCTGAGAAAAGGGGAACTAGTACTGTTATTCTGGACATCTGAAAGCTGAGCCCGCTTATCCTCACAGCTGGCACAGAAAGAACTGCAGCCCCTCAAATCTCCCTTCTTTCTCCCCTGGTGCTGAATCCAAATAGCCAAAAACAGTCATCTAGATATAATGCAGCAGCAGTTGCTGAGCCCGTGCTTCACTCCTGCCATTGGATGCTTATAAGCCTCCAAGTTCAGAGGCTTACATGCATCTGTCATGGGGGTAATAGGATTGTGACCTAATTCACCATTTAGCATCTCAGCAGAACAAGTCCAGAAACAAAGGGCTCAGCAAAACAAAATCCAAACTGTCAAGAGCATACATTTTCTTTCCTATTATGATATGACAACTCTACACCTGTGCTGAATGACTGAGCACAAGCTGCTCGTGAGTTGCTAAAATTCATATAATTAATTTCAACAAGAAATTGAAGCAATAACTACTTTGTAATCTTACAGAGAGGACTTAAAAAGTCATTCCTCCATGGCTTCGTAAGTCCCCAAAATTTTAAATCTCTAGTCTTTCCATAAAAGTTTCATTACATGGCTTTTAATCATCATTTGCAGGAGTGGAAGCTGAGTAGCAATATGTAAATATTTTGTCTTAAATATTTATCCATTAGTCTCAAAGAAAATGTTTTATTCTCCAAAGCTTTTGGACTTTTCCCATTTTTTCCCAGGCCTTCAGATCCCTAGACAGGAGAACAGAAGCAGCAATAAAAGACCACGTAAGCACATGTGGATTTAGCACATGTAGACTGTCAGATTACAGTGAGCTGGGAATAGCTGCATTTTCCTAGGGTGGAGAAACATGCTATTGACAAGACTGAAAAAACACCCTTTGAGAGTTGGCTGGGGTGTACAATCAAAGGAACACTTATACTTTATTCAGACACACAGGAAATACATGCAGCCTGTAGGCAGCCCCAGAAGAGGCTACAAGAAGGAATCTGTACACAATGCTTTTACAACCTATCAGTTACAAACACCATTTGGAGAAGGCTGGGAGATCAGGTTGGGATCATGTATCCAGTTTGCTAGAGGCACATGAGAGTAAAGCAATAGGGATTCAAACAGCAGGATTCAAAAAGCAGAACCTTCAGGACAGGCAGACATCAGCATGTCTAAGGTGCGCCCCTAAAGACAGGCCTTCCAGGACAGGGACATTAGCATTTCTAAGTTCTACATGGGAAGTCAGACTTGCAACATGGATTCCTGATCAGGTCAGGAATCCCATCATAAGTCTAAAGCTGTTCTCACAGTGTGATGCTTTAGCAGCCACATTATGACAAAACTTTTGCTCATTTTGTCCAGACACTATTGAAAAGTTTGCCTCTGCGTCTTTGAAAGCGGGGGGGGGGGGGATTTAAAGAAAACATTTTGTATAATATTAGGATTAAGTTAATTCATCAAATCTTTGGGGAAAATGTAGTCTGTGAATACTTTATTATTAATAATAATAAACATTGCTCTATCATTTTTTCAATGGAAAGTAGCTTGGGGGTTCAAACGTGATCTGAAATCAATGAAAGAGGAATAATTTGCAACTGAGTGTTAGAGAACAAACTCTTTTGGTTTGCAAAACCCCTGAGGAGGATTTCCTTAGTGTTGGACCAAAGAAACAACATCCTGTGAAGAATGAGGTTCCCTCACCTTTTGTCTCACAATCATAGAAGTCAACAGGGCCTTCAAGCACCATATTTTCAGAATCAAAAGAAACAGAGTTTGCTCCTCAAAAATGAATCAAGTTGCTGTAACATCCTGGCATCCTGCCACTGGAATCCAGAGGAACCTCCAGTAAACTGTAAGTGCTCATAGTAAGGGAAAACACAGAAGATGCTAGGAAAATATAGTGTTCTTGAAAAAGTACATTTCTTGGATTAATGTTATCTAGATCTTCCTCCATACCTGTGTAACCCTGATTCATCTGTCTTTATTTTTTTTTAAGGGCACTCTCATTTGTAACCCACAGAGGGCTGGGTGACTGTGTTTCTTTAGCTAACTGTACTGATGGGTATTTGGGCTTTGTGTGTGGGGGGGGGGATTATAGCTGTATCTTATTATTATTGATATTATGTATGGTATTATGTATCATATTGTATTGTGTATTGATATTATGTATCACCAATATTATTATGATATTATGTACTATATTATTGTACTAAATTTTGTTTTGATTTTGCATTGCTTACAGTGAAATATTGTATTGCTTGAATATATCATTGTATTTGCATGAAATATGTATTTTCTTGTTCTATTGTAAGCCACCCAGGGAGTCCTATGGACTATGGGGTGGCAAACAAATATATTATTATTATTTGGAAACATTACTCAGAATAATACCCTTTCTTGTAATAGGAAAAACAGCCTTCTCAAAACTGCTGCCCTACAAATGTTTTGCACTACAGTTCCCAAAATCCACTGACTATTGACCTAGCTGAGTCAGCCAGAATAGAAGCTGCCTTTCCTTTAGATCTACTTACTTCAGACTACTTAGCAGAGCTGATGGGCTTGTTAAATTGTTCATTGCACAAAGGAGCAAAAAGGCAATCATTTAAAACTTAATCCTTTTCTTCAGCCACTCCTGGCTGTCTGGGCACACTGGAACATTTAACAATTTCTTTAGTATTTATAATTGCTCTATTCTACATGACATTTCCTTTTTCTGTTTCTCTGTTGGTCACAGACACAGCTGCTGTGAATGGAGTTGTGACAGCTAGTCTGGGAAATATACACATAGCTAAGAGTGAGAAGTTCAGAGGACTGTGTGCTTAGAACCAGAAGAAGAAAACCGTAGCCTGAAACCCACCTTTTCACAAACCCCTTGAAATGCTTCTATCTAATCTTCATACGGCCAATAACCAAGACTCTCTAACCAGTTAACAAAAGTTAAAACACACATACACACATTAATTTGAAATACGAAACCATAATAGCTACTGCAATTGCTATATTCAGCATGGAAGCAGAATGATATATAAAATATATGTAAAAATGTTAAAAAGTTAAATTATTAAAATACTAGAAAAATAAAAAGGTCTTCACCTGGTGCCGAAATGAATATAAAGTAGGCACACTTCTTCAAAAAAACTCATTCCACAACTGGGGTGCTACAGCCCCTCTTCCTGGTAGCCACCTGCCTCACTTCCTTTGGAAGGGGTTCCCCAAGAAGGGTCCCCAAAGATGGCCTCAACATCTGGGTAGGTCAGCGAGGTCAGACCCCTCATCCACAACCAACTCATGAATGAGAGAATAATGTGCAGGTAATGAAATGGATCTTGTAGGTACACAAAAGAGGTGTTTTGGAATTAGCAGTGCTCTCTCTCAAAAAGGACATTTCTGTGACGAGCTGTGCTGCCACAATGAACAGAAATAGTGCACTGCGCTGTTGCAACAGAGGACTTTGTCCCACCAGAGGGTTAAAGTGGTGTTTGCTTCATTCCGTTTGCAATTTGAATACAAAACCTACATGCCAGAACTCCTCTTTGAATGATAAATGCCTCTTCCCTGTATTCTCTTCCCCCCTCCCACAAGCACCACCATCACACATTTGCATATAAATAGTTCAAGGGGCAGCCTGAAGTGTGAACATGCTAGGAAGCATCCAGATGATACTTTAGTCCAAAGCTCACCAGGTGGTCTTGGGCAAGCCACTGTATCCCCAGCTGTGGCAAGAAGGGGGATGCAGGACAAGATGTTTCCACATGGTGGACTAATTTTCTTCAGGGCTGCAGTCACTGTGTTCCCTGCAGGCAGCAATTCATGCCAACTGGTCATATTCAGTACTCATTGTGCTGTTGGAGGGAAGGGTTCACCCCAAGGGTTTGGTTCTCCTAAAGGTTTATTTAAATCTGTATTTAAGATGAAGATTTATTCGTACTTCTGCAAACCTTTGGGTTTCCCTTATTTTATTTATTTATTTTTATTTATTAAAACATTTTTATGCCGCCCCATTCGCCGAAGCCTCGGGGATGGCACTGGTTAGGGTTTGGAAGAAGATGTGGCAGGGAAATGTTGGGTGGGGGGGGGTAGCGATTAATTAATAGCTGGATGGATGGACGGACAAACTGACAAACAGATGATATACATGCCATAACACTGGTCTACTTGCATAGACTGAAATGCATGCAAAATCTCAGACAGCATTTAAAAATGCAAAAGTTAGCATTTAGCATTGTAAACCATCCAAAGAGCTTCAGTTATTGGGCTGTATGGAAATGTAATAAATAAATAGGATGATTATCATCTCTATCATCTTTGACATATCTTCATTTTTATTTTATCATTGGCACCAATAGCATTTGGCTAGGAAAATTATCTGCTGCAAATAATCTTCCAGGTTTTTGGTAGAAGCAGTAGTGACATCTAGTGATGAGAGAAGAATATTAGCAGGTGCACCATCATGCCAGCTGAAGGCCTTTCCAGCTGGGAAAACCTGGTGGGTTTGTTTTGTTTTGTTTTTCTTAAGGAATACCCTATGCAAGACAAAAAACATAGACTGCAAATCCCGCCTCTAGGGATTTGTAGGGCTTTTTCTGCCAAAACTCGCACACAATTGCTCGCTTAGTGCTTTAGCATCCACATCAGTAGTGCTATGTATCCCATCATGCATTCAAACAATGTAGCTACCACTCAAAAATCCCTCTTAAGCTTTTCCTACCACAGAGCCAAGTGCTGGAGAAAGTGTTATTTGCTTAAATAGTAGGCAACACCATCATTATCTTGCTTCAAAAGTGTGTTGTTGATTCCTTTGCTACGCCAACAAGTTTGGTTTTGCCTATAACACATATCACAGAAACCACAGTATTACTCATCTTTGTTCCTCTGATTGCTGTTCATTGTATCCATGATGTTTCATTAGCCATACAAGCTGAAGCAATCCATGACAAATGATGTCAGATCATTTCACTTCCACCTCCAAAAGGTTTGGCAAGTGCTGTCCAATGCATTTGCAAGACGGGTTGTTTCTGTAATTTTGGGAATGAAGAACAGCAGTTTGATTTCATAACTCAGTCTCCAAAAGTGTGCCATGGCTAACATTACTTTTTCTGTGTGTCATTATGCCTCTTACAGAAACGCAAACCCCTGAAATGGCCACTAAGAGTTAAGATTCAGGGCTCAACAAGAGACAGAGTGGTGGTCTGGACTTTAGTCCTGAGATCTGACCCTAGCTGCCCATAAGACCATTAAATCCAGGGTCCGAAATCACTTAGCTGCATCACTGTAAACATCTGGGTGTGAAAGTGTATTCCAAAGTACACAAATAATTTTGCATTAGTCTCATGGAAACTAACCAGAGCTACTGTGGTACAGTGGTTAGAGTTTTAAACTAAGGACCTGGGAGATCTGAGGTCTAGTCACCACAGCCCTGAAGCTCACTAGGTGACTTTGGGAAGTAACACTCTCAGCCTAACCTGCCTCACATGGTTGTTGTTGTGAAGACAGAATGGAGTGGAGGGGAACTATGTAAGCTTCCTTGGGTTCCTTGCAAGAGGGGAAAAGGCAGGTTATACATGCAATGTAATAAATATTTGTGTTATATGTGGTTAGTTCCACAGTTGTTCCATGTATCTTATGACACTGTACACTGATATAGCCCATATCTTTGGTTTGCCTGAACATGACTTGGAGACATACTTTTCAATGTTTATGTGGTATAACTCTAAAGGCAGAAATAATAGCAGAAAAGACAAATCTAGCATGCACATTATTATTTTTAACATACAAATAGTTCCTTAATGGTGCAGTTAGAAGTCCTAAAATAGACTTGACTTACATTTTAAGACAGCAATCCTGGGAATATATTGCTTTGGAAATGGAAGGTCCTAGTTCTTCCATATAGCTTCTGTATAGCCTGAAGTGCCTGATCCTGCTTAATATTAAAAGCTAAGCAGGTTTGACCCTGTTTGAAATCTGGATGGGTGACTTAAAATGTTGTGAACCACCCAGAGAGTTTCAGCTGCAGGAGGTATAGAAATGCAATGCAATGATGATGATGATGATGATGATTCCAAGTAGAAATGCTTACACTCCAGTCCTGTTAATTGTTTGCTTCTCTTTAAATTAAAAAATGGAAGGGTAGCAAAAGCCTCATATGTATCTGCAGGATCTGAAAGTCTCAGAACATAAGAATTCCACTAAATTAAATAGTGGAATTATAGGTATACCACCTCCACACTTTCAGGTTCAACTTATATATCGTGACTTGGCAGGCATTGGAGTGCAGGAACTCCTGAGCACAGAATTTGGTGTGGCATTTTGGCCTTCTTCATTAAACCTAACAACCTCTCTTGTTCCTAGATGCTTCCTTCATATAGGCAAATTGCTGCTCCTATGGTCCATGTGTTTGAAGGATCACAGACTTCCAAGTAATGAAAGCCATAAAAACTCAGGATAACAGGGAAACCAGCTAGGCTTTAATAATGGAGATTGCAAAAGATGGCTTTATATTCAGAGCCTGCCAAGATCAGTTCTATTTACGCTTCTGGTTTGCCAAGCAAACAGAGGTTGCATAAACTGAAATCACCTCCCACAGCAACAAGGGTAACAAGTAGATGAACACACCCAGTTGTATCTCAGAGATCAAGGTATTACCAAGAATAAAAGACTTCTTGTTGCTTGTTTGGGATAGCTCAGCTCCTTTTCACTTTACATTCCCTTTGGAGAAACATGACATCAATCTATATCTTCAGGGCTATTCTCTTTAAGCACACATAAATTGGCATCCTTCCAGAATCACTGCAGACAAATAGTGACTAAATATTGGATATCTCTCAAGGAGACACTTGGCACCACTTATGGGTTCAAAGACCTTTGTTTGAATGTTACCATGTCAATTTCCATAACAGGTGGTGAAAAGGCCCAGGCTAAGGCACTGGGTTCCATGTTTAGGAAAAGATAATGCGGGTTTGGCAAGTTGGTAATAGTCCATGGCAAGGTCTACAAATGTTTCTTACTTTCTGGTGACCGTGTCTTCAGTGCAGCAGAGTATATGATTCCAAATTTGGTCTCACCATCTTCAAGGAGGGCAAAAAAGCCCCCCTATCAAAAACTCTGGAGAGCCTCTCTCACTTAATATAGAGTTAAATACTGAGATACATCAGCCAGTGGTCTGATTCTGTGTACTGCACTTAGGATATAAAAGAACTTCATTTCTGTTTGCAAATTATACATACATATCCCACTTGGAATCCAGAACATAAAGATAAGCATGAACACTTTATTGAGAAGCGTTGCAAATTTGTGAATTCATAATCAATTCAAAAACTATATTTTTTTAAATGCACAGTTTTGATATGCAATTTTTAAAAATCCCGCTTTCACCAATGTCAGGAAAGTGCACACTTTAAAAAATTCCATACAAATCTGAACGCTTTCCCCATTCAAAATATGCACTTTTCCCTTTTGGATGAGCTAAAAAAACAGTTTGGAAATTAAAACAGAAGCTAGTCAAAATGAGCTTTGAACTGATTTTCAGGGCATTTAGGTGAGCTGCCAAGCCTAGTCAGATAATTGATCCGTCTGTCAGCATTGACTGGCAAAGGCTCTCCAGCATTTCAGGCAGGATTTCTTTCTAGCCCTCCCTGGACATGCTGGGGCTTGAAACAGAGACCTTCTGCATGTAAAGCAGGTGCTCAGCCATTCAGCTATAAGTCATCCCATAGGGACTTCACAGTTTCCTAAGAATATAGAAGTGGGATTTTGCCCAGAGTTAGTCATTCAGAATGACTAATGTTGGGATGCTATCTTAGGAACCTGAAGCAAGAAATAAAAACTTCTGCAAAAGGATGTCGCCAACAATGAACAAAGCAGGCCTCTCCACTAATTACATGATTCGGCTTGTATTGGAAATGAACAGTTCTACGAGCAACTAGGGTGGTTTTCCCATTTGGGACCACATATATGAAAAGTCAATGAGACCTCTGTGAACAAACAGGTTCCCATGATTGTAGACAGAGCTTTTGATACTATCTTGTGGTAAGCAGTTGTGGACTAGTGGTTAGAGTGCTGGACTGGGACTCAGGAGATCCAGGTTCTAATCCCCACTTAGTCATGAAGTTCATTGGGTATCTTTGCACTATTCACTGACTCTGAGCCTAATCCATCTTACTGGGTTCTTGTGAGAATAAACTGAGGTGGTGCAGGAGGAGGAGGAGAACCATGTAAGCCACCTTGGGTTTCTTGCAAAAGGAAAAGAGATGGGATATTGAGGTAGCAATGATAAACAAACAAGTAAATAAACAAACAATACTGTCCCTCTGACCAGGATGGGCAAAGTGAAAGCAGAATGTAATAGGACACAGGACTAAGACAATCATGACATGATATTCCTCTCAAAGTGCCTCAAAGACTGTCACAAAGAAGGTCAAGAACGCTTCTTGCTGATGCCAGAGTGTAGGACACAGAATAATCCATTCAAGTTGCATCAGCCCAGATTCAGGCTGGACAGCAGGAAAAGCTTCCTCATTATCAGAGCAATACAACAGTGGAACCAGCTGCCCAGGGAGGTGGTGGGCTCTCCCATGCTAGAGACATTCAGAAAGAAACTGAACAGCCATCTGAGTGGGATGGTGTAAGCTGGTGTCCTGCAACACCAGGGGGTTGGACTTGATGGCCTTCATGGCCCCGTCCAACTCTACTATTCCATGATTCTAACTCATAACCAAGAAGTGCAACCAGAGTGGATATTATGAGGGATATCGCCAGGAAAGTCCATGTGGTTGGAAGAGAAATTGAGACAAAGGAAATAGGCACCATCACATGTGGTGCGCTCCACATTTCCATACAGAGGTAGATATGCACTAACTTTATGCCTCCAGTGCTGCTTGGCAGCTGCGGGCAGCATCCAACAATGCCATTCCATGGCACAAATGCCAATCCTTTACCTTGTGTGACTCGGAAACCCAGCTGCACAAGCTGATACTACTGGTGTTGCATTAGAGATCTCTTGTGCTAGTGCTATGTAATTGTGTCAGTAGAATGACATTGCTGGATAATGCCTTTAGGGCAGTATTCATTGCACTGGAAAATAATATGTGCCTTTCTTTTGTGCTTCATTTCTGCAGGGGGAGAAAGAATACTGCCATATTAAATTAACTGCCATGGAAAACAGTAAGATTCTCCCCACTGTACAGCATCAGATGGCAATCAAATAATGCTAATTAGAAAGAAAACACACCAATAGCTGGCACGCTTGCTGGGACACAAAGATTGTCAGAAGTTATTTGCTGCTTACTATGATGTATTATTCTACCAGCATACTAATTGTGTGATTCCAATGTTGATTTGCAGATACATATTCATGGGATTAGAAATTAACATGCTTCTTCCTTTTGAGTCTTTGTCGTTGGAAATAACATATGCTTTCCTTTTCTAAGATCATGTCTGGTGACTAATCCAACTATCAATGAATAGGTAGTCCTTAGTGCCAAAAATATACAATTGGCATTGATATTTAAATTTTTGGATTTTCTGGAGGCAATACATTCAGCTGCCAAACATCCACTCCCAGTAAAGGCCTGCAGGCTGCAATCGGTTGCATATTTACGTGGAGTCAGCACCATTCTGCATAAACATGCCTAAGGTTGTTCCATTAGTAGCAAAACTATCACCTCTTAGAACTGGACAACAGTCAGTGAAAGAGCCCACCAACCAGTAGTTAGAATGCTACTTTCTGATCTGATGGACCGGAGTCATGATTCCAGCAATTAGTGCATTGAGCGGTATTCAGCATGAGCAATCCACCAGGACCCATTAGGTTACCCTGGAGTAAACAGTCACCATGTAGTGCTTCCTACAGCAACCTGGAAACTAGCTGAGACTAGCATTTCCAGAACAGGACAGGTCAAAGGAACTCCTTTCTGAGAACTCTGTTGACCTGTTCTGTTCTGGAAATGCTAGTTTTTAGTTCCTCTAGAGCAGTGATGGTGAACCTTTTAGAGACTGAGTGCCCAAACCGCAACCCAAAACCCACTTGTTTATTGCCAACACTGCAATAAAACCTGAAAACTGAGGTTTTATTTTAGAAAAAACAACTCACAGCCAGTCCAAACAAATATATATATATATATATCCTTGGCAGCACACTGACCGGCCATGTAAAAGCTTGAACGAGTCGCGGTTAATGAGTCGTGGCTTGTGATGTCATCACCTGGTGCCGCTGCTCCTTTCCGAGCAAGCGCATGACGCCTATGTGCTCTGTTATCCGATGCTCGGCTGCTGGGGTGATGTTGGAGCAGCTTGGCTCGCGTGCCAGCAGAGAGGGCTCTGTGTGCCCGCTGTGCCACACGTGCCGTAGGTTCACCACCACTGCTCTAGGGAACACTTGCTCCTTCTTGTGCTGGTGTCATTTTCATTCACATGAGAGCAGACTGGATACTACCCAGATCTCAGAGGAAATGTAAGGCAAGTATACCAGGGTTCTTGATTCCTAGATATTTGGGTAAGTTGGTTCTTGATTCCTAGATACCAGGGTTCTTGATTCCTAGATATTTGGGTAAGTTGCACCCTAATTTGCAAATGTCATACATCACGATAAGTACAATAAACTGGCTTAACATTTGTGCTTTTAGGAGAGAGATCTTACTCACCTAAGGTATGTTGTTGTTGTTGGTCGTGAAGTCGTATTCTACCCATCGTGACTCCATGGACAACATTCCTCCAGGCCTTCCTGTCCTCCACCATCCCCCGGAGTCTACTTAAGCTCACACCAACTGCTTCAGTGACTCCATCTAGTCACCTCATTCTCTGTTGTCCCCTTCTTCTTTTGCCATCTATTGTTCCCAGCATTAGGCTCTTCTCCAGGGAGTCCTTCCTTCTCATTAGGTGGCCGAAGTATTTGAGTTTCATCTTCAGTATCTGACCTTCTAAAGAGCAGTCAGGGTTGATCTCCTCTAGGACTGGCTGGTTTGATCACCTTGCGGACCAAGGGACTTGCAAGAGTCTTCTCCAGCACAGATTATTATTGTAGTCCATGTTCTTTGCAGTTTGTTTGTTTAACTAATTAATTTCTATACTGCCCAACAGGCAAAGCTCTCTATAACCAAAGCTCCCAAATATATTTTAAAAAGGTAATCTCTGGAGAATTAATCTGGTATGATTTGTACAAGATTGAAGAAACACAGAGCTCAGTTATTGTTCAAAATATAAAGCTAAATTATTGTGCAAATTATTTTGCTCCAAACCAGAATGAAATAGAAAAATGAAGGAATTCACTGCACTGAAGTCTGCTAGGATTAGTATTGCTGTATAGATGAACTCCTTGGACCGCAGTCCAATGTGGATGCCTGTAACCTTCTGAACTTGAAAGATTACAGGCATCCTATCAAGGGGAGAAGAAGCTAAGAGGGAAAGTTCACCCCTGTGCGTCTCCTACTCTGCCATCTCTGTCTCTTGCTCCAGATGTGAGGAGGACAGGCTGAGCTATCCTCAGAATCCTGCATATTGAGTCTCTTTCCTCCCTTCCTTGCATCTCAGGATGCCCACAGCCCTTCAGCTTCAAGGCTGGTCCTCTGACCTTGTGGCCATATTCAGCAGTGCTTTCCATGCCATCTGTGGGGGCAGAGGGAGAGCACTCTGAGGTTCAAGTGCAGCCCTGACCTCCGAGATCATTTCCACAGTTGGAGCTGGTACTCCCCTCTCCTGTGGCTTTCTAGATTCTTTCTAGAGCAACATCGTTAGAGGTGCTATCCCTCGCACAAGTACACTGTGGACTGATTATCATTCTACCACTTCTTCACTACCTTGGCCTTTATCTTATTTTTTCTATCAGTTCATAAAGTCTAGGTTTTATCTCTTTGATTTTTTCCACCTCTCATTTTCTTGCCATCTCTTCCTATGCTCCAAAAAGTCTGAATTTCCCAAAATAGCCCATGAAACACTAAGAGAAACATTGCCATATCTTTAAAAAATCAGGATGTGTGAGAATATTTTTATTATTTAGAATAATAAAAATAGAATATGTTTATTGTTCATTCAAATGCTCAGTATTTGACCATATCTGCTTATTTTCACTCCCAAGGACACAACAGATAAGACTCCTTAGATTAGCATGTAAGCTACAAGCAAGAAGAAAACATGTACACAGCCAAGAAACATAAATATGACAGCAGTTGTTACATGAAAATTCAGCAGCCACCACACTAATTTCCCTGGAAATTTAGGCCAGAGAGAAAGGCTGTACACAATTCCCTAAATGTCAGTGGCACTAAGAGGGCAGTTGCCCACCAGGCAGCATTTTGCTCAGAGCTCCCCGTTCCTGGAATGACACCCACAGAGGTGAGCAGCATAGCGAGGGAAGCTCCAGCCGATGGGCTTAATCCAGCCTGCAGTGGGTTCCCATCTAGTCCCCAGCGCCTTCTTAGGTTCCTCCAGGGGTCCTGGAGGAATCCCCATTGTCATCACCAATCTGAGACTGGAGTGAACAGTGGAAATACAGGTGGTTCTGGCCTCAGTGGGCACTGGGGAGCATGGCTGCTCTTTCCAGTGCTGGCTGAGCCCATTCAATGGTACATGCCGCTCCCACGGCGATGGCACGCGTTGCACACGGCACTCAGCAGGCCCTGCGAAGCGTGACTGCTCTCCGTGGCCTGGCAGCATCCCGTTCTCTGTGCTCTCCCTCCCTAGGGAGCTGATTCTATTGCTGAACTAGTTTTGCAGATCAAGTGCTCCATCGTGCTTAATCTGACCGAGTATTGCTTCTTCTTGCCCCATCCTTAATAGATAACACAATCAATTGCTCACTCTCCTCTCTTTATTATCCTATTCAATATTTGAAAAGAATAACTGAAATGTACACAGACTTCTGGACTCAACAGTATGAGAGGAAACACATAAAACAATAGGCAATTAGTATTAGGAAAATTTGATTCTCTTGAAGCCAATGCTTTTATTCATTACCAGGCTGGCAGCAGTATGGAAATTCCTCTGGGATGGCACAACAAATCAGAACTTCCCTGAATGAGAAATGTCACCTTAATTTACTTCATGACTCTCGTGCTGATATTATCAGCTCTATAATGAAACTGACACCAATTCACCTTTACCCATGACTCAGGTCCTGGATAATCATTGTTATGGTACGAGGTACACGGCCTGAAAGACTGACGTCAACAGCCAAGGTATGTTGGTGCTGCAAAGGGCCTGCTGGGTGTAGCAGAAGCCAGGCTGTCTCGCCGAAAAGAGTGCTAAGGAAGCTGATGCAAGGCCTCCAGCATGCTTCCTGCCTCCTGAGGGAGGTTTGGAAAAGGATAAGAGAAAATCCCCAACAACAAGCAAACAGAGCAGGAATAGCTCCTTGTTTTCATGGCACTCTACAGAAGAAAGGACATTGGTGGCCAGACCTGCCTTCTCCTCCGGGCTGGCTCAAAGTCAAAAGGATGTGTAGCCTCCAAAGGTATCCAAGTAATTTTGGTGCCAGAGACAGACACTTCCTGGGTAGTAGTACAGTAGTAATAAATTAAAAAATGAGCAATCAGCTCCCCTTGCTTGACACTTGCAAGCAGCCGCCTGGGGAAGCTGTTTCACTCCGTCTAATGGTAAAGCTGGCCCTGCTCATTCTCTTTCTCTCCTCACAAAGTGCTCCTCTGACTGAAAAGATAACCCACATAAGGACAGCAGCATAAAAACGCAATTGTAATAATAAGGGCTAAACCAACCCCATCCTCTCTTATGTGCCAGTGGCCTTCCTGTAAGGAACTCATGCTGTGAGACCATAGTTACCCCTGGCCTGGAGCCAAGGGGAGGTCCTGAGGCCTAGCCGTGGACCCGAGGGGACAAGAGAGCTGTAAGGCTGGCTGGGGTGGCCTGGCGGGAGGAATGCAAGGACCCATCCAATGGATGGAGGAAGGAGCAGGTGAAGGCTGGGGAAGCTCCAGAGCACTCTCCTCTAGCCACCAGGTAAGGATAAAACACCCAGGGCAGAAAGAAATGCCAGTCTGGACAGGTGCTACTTAATGTACCAATGTGATTCATTGGTTGCCACATGCAACTCGTTAAAAAAGAGGGCAAATGGAGGACACAGCTACACATAACAATTGCCTTTGCTAATTTACACATATTGACACACATTTAGCAATCATGAGTATAATTTAAACAATAATATAATATATTTAATATAATATAATGGGGCTTTAAGCCTGGGTTTGGAACAGAAACCGACTTAGTTGCTCTGCGGGATAAGGCAGTAGAGAGACAGGGAGCGCTGCCCTGTTGGTTCCCCTGGATCTCTCAGCAGCTTTTGATACCATTGACAATGGTATCCTGGAAAGGCTGGCTGGGCTGGGAGTTGGGGGCACTGATTGGCGGGGGTTTCACTCCTATCTGGTTGACTGTCTCCAGCTAGTGGAGCTGAGGGACTGTCACTCTGTGCCATGGCACAGGGCTCCATTCTGTTCCCCACACGCTTTAACATCTACAGGAAACCACTGGGTGGGGTCATCCAGAGGTATGGGCTGAAGTGTCACCAGCGTGCTGATGACACTCAGCTGTACCTCTCCTTTTCATCTAACCCAGCTGAGGCAGTGACTGTCCCAAGCCAGTACCTTGGCTCAGTAATGGAATGGATGAGGTTCTGATAAACTGAAGCTCAATCCAGACAAGACAGAGCTTCTGTCAGTGGACAGTCCATTTGTCCAACTGGGACATTTTCAACCAATCTTTGACAGGGTTGCACTCCCTCTAAGGATAAGGTCTGTAGCTTGGGGTTGCTCCTGGATCCTGAGCTTTCACGTGTCTCTCAGGTGGCCTTGGTGGACAGGAGCACCTTTTATCAGCTTAGGCTGATTTTCCAGTTATGCTCCTACTTGGACAAGTGGAGCCTCACCACAGTTACTCACGTGCTGGTAACCTCTTGCCGGGATTACTGTAATTCACTCTATGTAGATCTGCCTTTGACGATTCAGTGCTTCAGATCCTCTAGGGGAGGTGCCAATGTCTCTGTCTGGTCAGGTATTAGATGAATTTCAGTTATTGCGGCCTGATGATGTGGACAAGGTGCTTGGACAAGTACGTCCCACCACCTGTTTACTTGACCCTTGGCCGTCATGGCTGCTGACCAAAACCAAACACGGGATTGGTGCCTGAATCCTGGAGGTCATCAACGCCTCTCTGAGGGATGGCCAGGTGCCTGCCCCTTTAAAGGAGGCGGTGGTCAGGCCGGTCCTAAAGAAGGCGTCCCTGGATCCAGCGATGGCCGCCAATTATAGACCGGTGGCCAACATCCCATTTCTGGGCAAGGTGCTGGAACAGGTGGTGGCGGGACAACTCCAAGCACTCTTGGATGATACTGATTATCTGGACCCATTTCAGTCCGGCTTCAGGCCCGGGTATGGTACTGAAGCTGCCTTGGTCGCCTTGCATGATGACCTGTGCAGGGAGAGAGACAGGGGGAGTGCGTCCCTGTTGGTCCTCCTGGACCTCTCAGCAGCTTTTGATACCATCGACCATGGTATTCTTCTGGATAGGCTAGAGGGATTGGGAGTTGGAGGCATCGCTTTGCGGTGGTTCCGCTCCTATCTCAATGGCCGATTCCAGAAGGTGGTGCTGGGGGACTATGGCTCTGTGCCATGGCAGTTATGCCATGGAGTACCGCAGGGGTCCATTTTGTCCCCCTTGCTATTCAACATCTACATGAAACCGCTGGGAGAGGTCATCAGGAGGTGTGGGCTGGGTATCATCAGCATACTGATGATTCCGCAG
>NW_025335568.1:51488617-51537497 GCF_004798865.1 Varanus komodoensis | reverse complement strand
TGCCATGGAGTACCGCAGGGGTCCATTTTGTCCCCCTTGCTATTCAACATCTACATGAAACCGCTGGGAGAGGTCATCAGGAGGTGTGGGCTGTGGAATCATCAGTATGCTGATGATACCCAGCTCTACCTCTCTTTTTCAACCAATCCAGATGAGGCAGTGGCTGTACTGAACCGGTGCCTGGCCGAGGTAATGGGCTGGATGAGGGCCAATAAACTGAAACTCAATCCAGATAAGACGGAGGTCCTGTTGGTGGGTGGTTCAGGCTCCTGGGTAGGTGACTTGGACCTTGTCCTGAATGGGGTTGCACTCCCTCTAAAGGATAGGGTCCAGAGCTTGGGAGTGCTCCTCAACCCAGAGCTGTCCTTGGAAGCTCAAGTGACAGCGGTGGAGAAGAGCGCTTTCTTTCAGCTTCGGTTAATCCATCAGCTGCGTCCCTACCTGGAGGACGATTGCCTAGCGACAGTGACACATGCATTCGTTACTTCCTGCTTGGATTTCTGTAATGCGCTCTACATGGGGCTGCCCTTGAAGACAGTCCGGATACTTCAGATAGTGCAAACTAGAGCAGCCAGGTTGCTGACGGGGACTGGGCGTTATTCTCATATAATCCCAGTCCTCCACCAGCTTCACTGGCTCCCCATCGAAGTCCAGGCTCAATTCAAGGTGCTGGTTATCACCTATAAAGTCCTTAATGGCTCGGGACCGGATACCTAAAGGAACGCCTTCTTCCATATTTGCACTCCCACCCCGAGATTGGCAGCAGAGGCCCTCCTCCAGGAATCCTCTGGGAAAGACATTAGGAGGCTAAGTACCTGGAGGAGAGCCTTCTCTGCAGTGGCGCCCCACCTATGGAATGCGCTCCTCAGAGAGGTCCGCCTGGCGCTGTCGTTATTTGTTTTTCAGCGCCAGGCTAAGACCTTTTTATTTAAACAATATTTTAACAATTTCAATATCATCTATAGGTTTTTTAAAATGCAGTCAGGGTGAATCTGGATTTTATGTGCACTATTTGTATTGCGTTTATTTATTGTATGTAAGCCGTCCCGAGGCTCATGCGAATGGGACAGCATACAAACATTCTAAATGAATGAATGAATGAATGAATGAATGAATAAATAAATAAATAAATAAGATGGTCCAGACTCTCCAATTAATCCAAAACAGAGCAGTGCGGTTACTAACTAGGACTAACCCCAGAAAATATATCAGGCTGGCCCACCAGCAATTGCACTGGCTGCCTGTCATTACCTGGACCCAGTTCAAAGTGCTCATGCGAACATATAAAGCCTTAAATGGCTTGGGACCGGGATATCAAAAGGAACGCCTGTCTCCATGTACCCCTACCAGAGCATTGAGGTCATCAGTGGTGGCCCTCCTTTGTGACCCCCCCCCGCCATGAGGTGAGGGGGAAACTGGAGAGCAAAAGGATCGTCTCTGTCATTGCACCTCATCTTTGGAGGTGCCAGTTGCATCTTCCTCTCTGGCACCCACTTTTTCTTGCTTTCAACCCCAAGTTAAGATTTTTTTATTTAGTATTTGTTTTGAGATTGGATTGTTGGTTTCTGCTGGTTTATTGTTTTATTTTTGTATTGTTTATTGGTTGTTATTAGTTATTTTGTGTTTCTATTTATATGGTTGTATTTATATTGTATTTTAAAACTACCATGTTTTATGATTTTTTGTTATTGTTATTTACTTTTATTTGTGTGTGTGAGTGTTGCTCTGTGAGCTGCACAGAGAGCCTCTGGCTATGGGGTGGCATATAAATGCAATAATTAAATAAATAATATATTACCATCGTGAGGGAAAATTTGACCAGGTGACCTGTTGCCATGCTCAGTCTACTATCGGTTATTAAATCCTGAGGGGCTATTTCAAGGCTTTGCTGCCCTCCCAGCTTTTCAGTTTTTATGTTTGAACCAAACATTCCTCTTCAAATAGTAGGCTGTGCTCTATAAAGTAGGACACTTGGCTACCTGAGTGCTACTAGTCAAGCCTGAGGAAGTACCTGTTAGGTGACAGGTGTGTGGAAGAATATCCAACCGACCCTCCCACCTTGTAAAATGTTGTCTGAGAGGGGACAACGTAAACTGGAAAAAACCTGGACAACGGCTGCCTCTCAGTGCTGACAATACTGGACCCATGGTCTGTCTCCATAGAAGGCAACTGCCTGCATTCTTGTCTTTGCAGACCGATGTTTCCATCGCATCACACCAACCCAACCCACAGTTGGTTAGTGTTCTGCAAACCACTCATGGCATACCTGATCAGGCTCACCACGGGTTGTTGGTTCTTCTCTTCCTTTCCAGCCCCCTTGGTCCTCCTGTGGGTATCTCAGGAGACACTGTAGGAGGACAAAGCATCACTCCATTTCCCACTGCACATGTGAGGCATTTGCGGCTTGTCACTGCTTTTTTTCCACTTTACTCTTTCCATTCCTGGAAGTGGTAAAAGATGGCTGTCAAGCCAGCTAGTTCAATCCTCATTTTAACAGCTATGGACAGGGTGCCTCCGTAGCACCTTGGAGGGGCTGCCCATGATTGTCCTCCTAGGTTTTGCAAATCTTTGCGCATCATCATCATCATCTACCCACACTCAAGCACCTATGGTTATCCCTAGGTATAGGAATGGGGAGATCAGGTAAGCAATGTTTAGAGGGATTATCTTCTGGCTAAGTCCAGCATGTACTCACCCTGGACATGGCCCTACAGATGCTTCTGGTAAGATTGTTTTCATCTTTGGCTCCAACTGACAGTTGTCAAATTGCAATCTGTCAAGTGAAAGCAAAGGCAGCTTAGCTTGCAAAAGTGAGGTGGCACTTCATTCAGCCCCTTTGCACCAAGATCCTTGTGGTGGGGGGGGGGCATGTGTCTTAAGGGTACCCTTATTTTTGCACTTGTTCCCCTGAAATTCTACTACCTTGAGAAAAGTGTAAGTCACTTGGCAGTGTAAGTCAAAAGTGAAGCTCCATTTTTAAAGCAGAATTCAGAAAGCGTTCTTTTTTTAATTGCCAGGAAACTATACAGGTAGATAGATGCTATAGACTCAGCACAACATGCCTAATTAGTGGATCATCACTTTGATGTCTACCAGTCGCTTGTATGGATTTTACATTGCACCTTATTCAGCAAAAAGTTTTGTTTTATGTTTATTGGACACTGCAACGTCACTTTAATAAGGGACTGTCTAATTCACTTAATTACAGGTGGTGCAATTCAGTTAGTGCTTATTTTAAGCACGACTTGTGAATGCCCAGTAGTTGTTTCTTTTGGGGAGGAGATTATTACACAGATAAATGTTATATGGGAACAGTCTTTAATATTTACTACTGCACACATTCTTGGCAGTAATTTTGTTTTCTTTTCTTTGATACTACAGTTTTTTTGTACAAAGTGAGCAAAGGAGACAATTCCATGGTATAATTAGAAATGTATGAAATATAATCAAACATAAAACAGGAGTATCAGTGATAAAGAGTGAAACATCAGAGGCATAAATATAATGGTCATGTTTTTGCTGTGTTATTAATAAAGGGAAAGCACATTTATACCTAGGGGTGTTTCTGCAAAAGAACTCTGTGAACCAAAATATGCAACTATAACTGTTTAAAAATTTATAAACAAATAAGTATAAATGAATTTATTTTCTAGGCAAATAAATCCAATGATCACAACAAAGCAAAACCAAATTTCCCTGCAAACACACACACACACACACACACACACACACACACACACACACACACACAGAGAGAGAGAGAGTGATGAAGGTAGCAGTGCTGAGGGCTTTGCAGGTTATCCAGTATATTGCCCTGAATGCCACAGGTATGACGATCTGCTACCTGACCAGAAGTTGTGGGTGTGCACTCAGTGTAATGAGCTCCTTGCTCTCAGGGAACAAGTTTGTTCCCTTGAAGCCATGATTCCTGATCTGGAGAAGCTAAAAGAGGCCAACAGATTCGTGGATGATAATTTTGGATAGGCTTCCAAACATCAGGCCAGAAACAGTCTCTCTTGTGCTCACCAGATATTTTTTCCCATGCTGAACCCTAGGCAGGAAGCAAGCTGAGCTGAGATCAAGTCCACAAATGCTTGCGAACACTAGTGGCTTCTTTGCACAAGATATACAAAGCACATTATTCTTTTTGAAAAATACACAAATTATATAAATCTTTGTGCAAAGTGCATAAAGCCCACAAGTTATGGATGAGGAAGCAGAACTCTGTTTGAAATCACTTCCAGAGGAAGCCCACACAAACACCTTGCATTAGGGCCAAGAGAAAGTGGGCCAGACTCCAGGGAGCCAAGCTGAGCAAATTGGACGGATTCCCACCCCCAAACTAGATTTCTCACACATCCCTCCTTTGCAGTCATAGAGAATGGGGTCTTGAGGAAGAAGAGTATCATTCAGAGGAAGAGGGAAATGATCCCTTAGAAGGCATCCAGTCCTCAATAGATGAACAAATGGCCTCTCGTGGTGAAGATGTGCTGGGGGGTTGGGCGGGCAGGGAATCACTGAACATATAGATAGCTGATATGTGGTGGCATGTAGGCCATATGGCAAATTGCTTGCCTGGTGCAAAGTCTGTGAATATCACCTGCCATTTACATAACTTTCTAAGCAGTGTTGGGTTGGAATCAGTGGTCATGGTTCACATTGGTCCCAATGTTGTGGGGGAAGAGAAGTTAGAAGGTACTGAAATCCAGATTTAAGCTGCCACATAAAATGCTGAAATACACCTCCATCAGGGTGGCTTTCTGTGCATTGCTGCCTCATCCATGTGCAGGGCCAACTAGACAGATGAAGCTGAGCAGTCCAGATATCCAGATGTGGTGGTGGTCCAGAGGTGAGGGATTAAGATTTATTAGGCACCCATTTAGGGGCAAGCCAGCCCTATACATTTTAGGTTAAGTGGAGCTCAGTTTGAACCAAAATGGGGCCAGGCTGGTGGTGCTAAACATTAAAAAGTGCCCAAGTGGGGTTTAAACACAAGCATGGGAAGAGCAGGCAGAAGTACATTGCTGCCATGTGCAAACTCACTTGCAGCTGCTGTGGAAAAAGGCAAATTCCATCTTGGGCATGATTAGGAAAGAAACTGAATGTAAAACTGTGAAGATTATACTACCCTAATACAAATCAATGGTGTGACCACATGTAGAATAATTTGTAATGTTCTGGTCACTGCGCCTAAACAAAGATATTGCAGAGTTACACAAAAAATCAATTAAAGTGATCAAGGGACTGAAGCAACTCCCATACGAGAAAGGTTACAACTTCTGAGATTCCCTGACTTAGAAAAAAGACATGATGGGGGTGTATAAAATTATGCATGAAGTAGAGAAAGTGAAGAGGGAGATATTTCTCCCCTCCCCATAATAAGAACCCAGGGTCATGCCATGAAGCTGTCCGGTGTGAGATTCCAGACAGACAAAAGGAAGTTCTCCATCACATGGCATCTAGTCAAATTATGGAACTCATTTCCTCAAGATGCAATACCGGCCACCAACTTGGATGGCTTCAAAAGGGGTTTGGACAAATTCCTGGAGGAGAAGGTTATCAACGGCTATTTAGTCTTGACAGGTATATACTGCCTCCATTATCAGAGACAATATGTCTGCATATACCACTTATAAGGGGACATGGGCGGGATGGTTGCCACTGCACTCATCTTCTGCCTGTGAGATTCCTGTGGGCAGCTGGGTGGCTGTTGTGTGGACAGAACAGAATGCTCTGGTGCAGCATGACTCTTGTTATGCTCTTATGTTCTTGGAAGTTAGGAAGCATCCAGTTTGGGTTAACTCATCCCTAGAGGATGTAAGCGAAGCAGCTTCTGATTGTCCAGAAGGAGATGAAATATACCAAGAGTGCACTCTGAAATATGACACCTGATCAGAAGATCTAATGGCCATAGCAGAAGATGCACCTACCAGGGGATGGTCACCACCTGTGGGTTTTTCTGTGCAAATGCTGAAGCCCCTGAGCCAAGATGGGAGTGTTGGAGTGCCTGGTTTTAAAGGACAAACTGGATAGGGCAGGCATTATGAAAACTTAGCCTACTATTATGAAAACTTCCATGCAAAACATTGTATGGAAAACTCAGTCATCTCTGGATAGAAATGCTATGGTAAGAATAAGGCAGGGCATCCCAGAAGAGGTGTTGCTCTGTGCCTCAAAAGGAACATCGTTTCAAGCAGACTAGAAAACCTAAAAGCAGCAGAAGCTTCCGCAGAAGCACTGAGGACTCCAAAACGAGTTTAGTACTAGGAACATACTATCATTGCCACATCAGAATGCTCATGCTGATCTTGAAATGGAAAATGAAACAAGGAAGCCTTGAAATGGCAAGATGTTGTAAGGATGGTTGACTCCAACTATTTCCACATTGAGTAGATAAATGAATGTTCTAGTTGCAGCCAAGAGGCTACGTTTTTCAGTGCCCCAAATGACTGTGCCCAAGAACAGTTGGTGGTGAAACTAAATGAGGAGGACAACCCTGAATTTATTCCTAAGTGATGTTTGTTGCTTAGGACCTCAGGCAAGATGTAAACATTGAAACATTTGAAAACAGTGATGATAGTGCTATCAGATTTTTTTATGTATTTACATGCTAAGGAAGTCCAATACAGTCAGATTTGATTTCAGAAAAGGACACTTTTAAATTGGCAAAAATGAAGTTGAACTGAGGAGTGAAGAGGGTTCAGTCCTTTCAAAATGCTTGGAGGTTGCTCTAACCCATAAAAAGCAAAATTCAGCTAGAATGTATAACACAAGTTAGGAAGGGAAGCACAAACTCCAAGAGGCCAAGGAAACTATCAGAGAAAAGAAGGCTTCCTTCAGAAAATGGAGCACACACTTGGGAAGAGAAAGGGAGGTTGAAATTGTGACTTGGGGAAGGGAGCTAAAACCGATTGTGCAATACCATTGCGAATGACAGGTGTGGGGCTCGGTGATTTCTATCAAGACCACAAATATGGCAAAGGGATAAAGACAACCCGCCAGGTCACAGTCCCCAATAAGTGATAATTTGTCTGTAAGGAACGATATTTCAAGCACTGAGCCAGTTCGCACGATCACAACAACCATAGTACCTTCTTGTGAGCTGCGGCATGTGCTGGTAAATGCCAAGCACAACCTGCATACTGACAGTCTCAGGCAGAGTGTTTTGTTGAAGGGTCAAACAACCTACCAGTAGCCCATGAGAGCCAGTGTGGTGTAGTGGTTAAGAGCATGGGACTGGGACTCAGACGATCTGGGTTCGAGTCCCCGCTCAGCCATGGAGCCAACTGGGTGGCTTTGGGCCAGTCACAGACTCTCAGCCCAACCTACCTCACAGGGTCGTTGTTGTGGGGATAAGATGGAGGAGGAGAATGATGTAAGCTGCCTTGAGCCCTTTGTAGGAAAAAGGCAGGATTTAAATCTAAAAATAAATAAATAAATAAAATGAGCTGTTGTAGGGTTATTCGTGGTTGTTTAACCCCCCCCCCCCAACAAGCAATGCCATTCAGATTTGCATGGCACAATAAACAATGGGGATTATGAAAATCCTACCCAGCACATGTCTTGGCTCACAAAATGCATTGTTTTGATCCTGTGAGCTGGCCCACCATCTAGCTGGCATAACCAGCTTCCAGACAAGGTTAGCAGTTGAAATGTGGGGGTACAGCAGGGAGCAGAAATATTCTTTTCCTAGCAATAAAATGTAGCAGATTAAGCATAAAACAACAAAAGTATTTCATACTTGGTCTCTTGATAATCCCTAAATTTGCATTCCCACATGATATTTACATATGTTTCTCTCTTTCCCACTTAAATATTGCTAATGGAAAACCTACCTTCACTATATGGTACGACTGAATTTAAGCATGTCTCCCCAGTTCTACATTCTGTCCTGCATTAACATTTATACGCATGCACAAGCAATGCAAGAGATGCTGAACAGAGCTTTTGGCAACCTAAGCAAAAATCCCCTTAGGGTCCTGACAGAGCCAGTCTTTTCCAAAGCAAATGTACACAGCAGTGAGTGTGGCTCTACCTTTTTGGGTTGTTATGGGAGCCAAAATAGCACACATAGTAGAAAGGAGGCCAGGAAGAGATGACCTATAACCTTCGATTCAATATTCTTCCTTATCAAAACTTCCCCATGCGTAAGAAGTTAGTATTCCAGGAAGAAGGCTAAACCAGACTTCCTGACATGCTGGGATTCCACATGCAAATAATTATTTTGTGTGCAATCATGGAAAACTTTCTTTTGCACTAATCTGAAGTGCTGCAAGCCAGAAGCAGGTTTGCCTGGTCATCTGCTGCTTGGGAGTACTGTACCTTTCTCTTTAGGTGTGCCTGTTCCATCCTGTGCAAAATGGGGACAGTAAAAATATTTGCTTCTTCCAGAGCATCATTAGTCAGCTACCAAATTGTTTTGGCGATAATAAGCCTCACTGCCGGCCCTTTGCAGAGCCTGTTCCTCCAGCCCAGCCCTCATTTTCCAGGTAACATCTCACCTCTCTTCTCTGACTTGTTTTGATCGAGATCAAAATATGTTCATTGCACAGCTCAGAAGCTGGTAATTAATGAAGCCATTTCCACATCACACCCAAAAGAGAAAATTCACCACCCAAAAGATGGCACAGATTGACATAACATTTACCTTTATTAATTTATTTCTATAGATGCAAATTTAGAAATAATTACTACACTTTTAAGGAAAATGCAATGTACTAGAACATAAGGAAGACTGTGATCTTCATTTGTCCAATCTGCTCCCTGGGTGGCAACTTCAAGCCTGTGCTTCTTGATCTTTAAACTATACTTGGACTGGAAGACCGTACAGATGAAGAACACATTCAAAGAACTGTCCTAATTAGCCTTCAAATCGAGAAGCGTTTCCCATCAAGTAGGACACATGGTACTTTTAGCCTGGTTAGGATTGTGCTCTGTGAGTATTACTGAGCACATGTTCTGGAATGCAAATGAACTTATCCCATTATGTGCCATTTGTTTCCAAGCTGTTGATGTGCAATGAGAAATAAATGAATTACACAATCAAAGATGGTTCTGAGTCTGGGCTAGTCACTTACGAAGGAGGGAACCTGCTCCGTCCCTGAGTCCTTGGCTCCTTCCACTCAGTCTTTTCTGGGAGTGAGTTTTTGCCATGTTACCTCAGAGTGTGATTGGATCATTCATTGCCAACAGAGGAGAATCAGAATTAATTGTCACTGCAACTCTGCATAGAACCAATGGCACTAGACCAGAATGGGACTTTCAGGCATCCAAAGGTTCATTTGCAGAATGAGTTTCCAGAAATAGCTGGTTTACCACAGTTTGAAGTACTTTAACTCAAATCCATGTGAAAAAGGCCATAAGACCATCAAGTTCAGAATCAAACTACATATGATGTAACTTTCTACACAAGTATTTAAGGTGTGCTAGTGATCCCTTAACTCATGGATTATTTATACGTTCTTGAGAAGCAAAGCCTCAAGATTTGCTTTTGCTTTTAAAGAGCACTTTCCTGGAATGTGGTGTGTGTGTGTGTGTGTGTGTTTGCTTTTTTGAGTTGAGAAAATGGTTACAGAAAGGAAAACAAAAGATATATAGTATATTTCACCTTGTGTATTTGCACTATTCTGCTACAGCATAGCACCACCTAGAGGTTAGGTAGAAGAAAATCAGGAAAGGAAAAGCTTTTCGTACAGTGCTTAAATCTCAAACCCTTGATGAAGCCAAAAGGAGATTTAGCCAGTAACAGCCTTGTAAATAATAATTCTTCATTAGGGTGTGTACATTTTTTACAAGTGCAGATGAGGGCATTTTTCACTGGGACCACAGTGAGCAGAGAGGGTGAATAACCATTCCTTCTCCGGTCATGAACTTGACAAAAATTGTCCATTCTTAGTATGGCTATGAAGCTCGGAGGGGGGCTTTTCCCTTAGCTTAAAAGCCAAAGCTTCTTAGGTTTTGGTGGGGGGAGGCAATCTTCTTTGTACTGTGCATGGGAAGGGAAGAGTCAAACCTAATGTTAAACCTAAACTAATGAAAATTATGCTTTCTGCCTCCAGCACTCATCCACACCAGTGATTAAATAAAGAAAATTTAAAAACAAGCCAGTGTTTTCCCTAAGGTAGGGAGAGAGGAAATGGATTGGCAGAAAGAGAAAAGGAAGGGCCCACTGACTTTTGGCTCTGGAGCTTTCCATTCCTGGCTTTGGCCCAGATCACAACTGGCATGTGGCCCCCAACACAACACACAAGGGAATGCAGCCCTGAGCAGAAAAGAGTGACCCACCCCAGCACAGAATTTTAGACCCACACTAAGCCAGGTCACACTATGCTGGTATTGCCTGCTCTGGCTCCCAGAAATTTTCCAGGGGCTCAGGCTGAGACGGGCTTCCCCAGCACCTGCAACATGAGCCTTTTAACTGGAGGTGCTTGGGATTAAACCAGGGACCACCATGTAAAGCAAGAAGAACATTAGAGACCTATAGTTTGTTCCCTTGAAAGCCAAATAGATATATAGGAAAGGTCAGACTGTGGGTGGGTTTAGCATTTAAGGATTGAGTATGAGTTGAGTGTAGGCTATTATTAAACTGTTGGAATGTGGATTATGGTACTGTCTAAACCCAGCCTCAGTAAAAAAGCAGGTTGTTAATTAAGAACAATACTCAATCCTGAACCAAGCAGGAAACTATGGGTTCTCTTCATGGATCCTTGGTTAACAAACTATGGTTTGTTAATCTGGCTGAGTTCAGATAATACAATTATTCACTTTTAACAACAAGCCATGGTTCCAAACCTTGGTTGTGGGTTAGTGTATTGTCCAAACCTGGTCTATTTGTTCATTTAAGCCTTGTGTACTGTAGCTGGAAGCAGTCTCAGAGAAAGGTCTGTCCTGTCTCATGCATCTTGGTACTTTTAACTGGAGATGACACAGACTGAACCTGAGACTTTCTCCATGACTGGGTTCAGATGACACAAAAATCCACACTCAAGAACTGAGTATAGGTTGAGTGTGGGTTGTCAATGAATCCCAACTTCTGTTGAAACATGGCTTATCATGTTGTCTGCATCCATTTGCACTAATCAGAGCAACCCACAAAAAGAACCCATGGTTTGTTGTTGGGTTGCAAACTATGTGTTGCTTATCATGGTTTGTTAGCCCACCTAGATTCAGACAATATAACAATCCATGTTTCAAAACAACCCACAGTTCAACTACAACTCAAATTCAGCCCTTGAGTATAAGTTATCATATTGTCTGAATCTAGACCATAAGTCACTGTTCTGTTTTAAGCTCCAAAGCATACACAAAAATCAGTGACCCATTAAAATGGTCACCCAGAGAGCAGGGTGGCATTTATACAAATTTAATAAATATTTATTTATTTATTTATTTATTTAAAACTCTTCTATGCCGCCCCCATCGCAACAAAGCCTCGGGCTGGCTCACAACATAAATAAAACATATAAATATAACAATTATACAATGAAAATTAAAAACCCCGGTGACATCTTGGCTTAAAAATTTTAAAATTCTATAAATACAATAAATTAACAATTAAAATAAGTTTTAAATAAAAAGGTCTTGGCCTGGTGCTGAAAAACAAATAGCAACGGCACCAGGCAGACCTCTCTGGGGAGCGCATTCCATAGATGGGGGGGCCACTGCAGAGAAAGTCCTCCTCCGTGTACTCACCCTCCTAATACCATTCACAGAGGGTTCTCAAGGGGCAGGAGGGCATATATGGACGCAAGCGTTCCTTTAGATACCCACCAAGCCATTGAGGGCTTTATAGGTCATAACCAACTCCTTGAATTGGGCCCAGACTTCAATCAGGAGCCAGTGGAGCTGACGGAGAACTGGGGTTATATGAGAACAATGCCCAGTCCCCGTCAGCAACCTGGCAGCTATATTCTGCACCAATTGAAGTATCCGGACCGTCTTCAAGGGTAGCCCCACGTAGAGCGCGTTACAGAAATCTAATCGGGAAGTTACCAACGCGTGTGTCACTGTCGCCAGGCAGTCGTTCTCCAGGAAGGGACGCAGCTGATGGATCAGCCGAAGCTGAAGGAAGGTGCTCCTCGCCACCGCCATGACCTGAGCTTCTAGTGATAGCTCAGGGTCGAAGAGCACTCCCAAGCTGCAAACCCTGTCCCTCAGAGGGAGTGCAACCCCATTTAGGACAAGGCCCAAGTCCTCCATCCCGAAGCCCAAACCACCCACCAACAAGAACTCCGTCTTGTCTGGATTGAGCTTCAGTTTATTGGCTCTCATCCAGCCCATTACCTTGGCCAGGCGCCGGTTCAGCACAGCCACTGCCTCACCTGGATTGGTTGAAAACGAGAGGTAGAGCTGGGTATCATCAGCATACTGATGATTCCGCAGCCCACACCTCCTAATGACCTCTCCCAGCGGTTTCATGTAGATGTTAAACAGCAAGGGGGACAAAATGGACCCCTGCGGAACTCCATGGCATAACTGCCATGGCACAGAGCCATAGTCCCCCAGCACCACCTTCTGGAATTGGCTGTTGAGGTAGGAGCGGAACCACCGCCATGCAGTGCCTCCAGATCCCAATCCCGCTAGCCTATCCAGAAGGATACCATGGTCGATGGTATCGAAAGCCGCTGAGAGGTCCAGGAGAACTAACAGGGATACACTCCCCTGTCTCTCTTCCTGCACAGGTCATCATAAAGGGCGACCAAGGCAGATTCAGTACAGCACCCGGGTCTGAAGCTGAACTGAAATGGGTCCAGATAATCAGTTTCATCCAAGAGTGCCTGGAGTTGTCCCACCACCACCCACTCTAGCACTTTGCCCAGAAACGGGATGTTGGCCACCGGTCTATAATTGGCGGCCACCTCTGGATCCAGGGATGCCTTCTTTAGGACTGACCGGACTACCGCCTCCTTTAAAGGGGCAGGTACCCGGCCGTCTCTTAAAGAGGCGTTGACCACCTCCAGGATCCAGGTCCCAATCCCGTCCTTGGCTTTCTTGAGTAGCCAAGAAGGGCATGGGTCTAGTAAGCAGGTGGTAGGGCGTACTTGTCCGAGCACTTTGTCCACATCATCAGGCTGCAACAACTGAAATTCATCCATTAATCGTGGACTCGACGGCATCATTGGCACCTCCCCAGTAGAATCTGATACAATAGTAGAGTCAAGCTCATGACGAATCTGAGCAATTTTCTCCTGGAAATGCTATATTAACTAACGTATTAGTTAATATAGCATTTAACTAATGCATTTAACTATAGCATTTAACTAATGTTAATATATACATATTAACTAACTAACTAACAAATAATAAATAAAACATTAAGGGCAGTAGGCAGGCAAGTCTTTTCAAGTGTAAGTGAAGTCTGCTTCCGAAAAGCGTACCTTGGCTACACTTGGCTATCAGTGGTTTGAAAGACACCAATTTATACCTTCTGAATGCTCTGACTATCAGCCAAGGCTTGCACAATCCAGCCTGTATTTATTAAAGCAAACACAGCTGCCAGCTGGTTGAACTCAACCAGGAAGTGCAGTCAGAAAATCATATGAGCTCATGGTATGAGGATTTTGAAATATGTGAGAGCACGGACTTCTCTTTTTTTATACATTAGCAACCAAAATGGAAAGATATTGTATTGTTGCCTGTTATCAAGTTCAAATTCTGCTTTCGTGAAGGCATACAAGTCAGGCAATCTTAGCTGTACTGCTTTAATTCCTCCAGAAGTAATATTATTCCAGTCATACAAATACAATGAGATATAAACAAATAGTGTCAACACTTTTCAGCCCAAGAGTTTAAGTCAATCTCAGAGAAGTTTGCAGGCTGCAATCCAGTGACAAGGGCTGAATGCAAAATTGGGCAGGGCAAAATATGAGGGTATTGAAAAGATACTTGAATGTCCACGTAATTTTCTTAAGGTTCTTACTAAGTAACTAAGCCTTTGAAAAAACATTTAAATCTTGCAGAACTAAGGGGGGAGGGGAAATTGTGCAAAAGCTAGGAAATCCCCAAGACATCAGAAGTCAGGGGAAAGAGGATTGCGACAGTATAAAGGGGCATGGCTATTTGGAGAACTCTGAAAGGCCAGATTTGGATGCCAGGTGGGTTGGACTTGGCCCACAGGCCTGAGGTTCTGCACACTTAATTTAAACAACAGACCTCATGTAGCTCATGGGTAGCTTCTAGAGGGCTACAGAATGGCTTGGATCCCCAGATTTAAGGTGGAAGAGAGCTCTGACCTAGGATCTGGGATCTGTGCTTGTGGGATCTCCTCTTCCCCCCATCCCACAGCTATCACTGAAAGAACTGTGCCACCAGGTGCTTCTCTGAGGTCCTAAGATGCACCTTGGAGAAGGAATAAAGAAGGCATTCTGGAGGTGGGGAGGGGAGCAGAATAGAGTTGCCAAGATGCAATGCATGCTGGGAGTACTCCAGCCTCCTTTCCTCCCTGTCCAAAACATTGCCAGAGCAGCAGGAGGAGAACAGTGAAATCTGCATCCACATTCCTTCCACCCTGTACAAGGCATCTCTAAACTTCTAAGCAAGAACAATATTAGAGACCTATAGACTCTATAAATTCAGAGTCTTATGAGCATCCCCACTGGATGATGCCTTTAGTGACTTGCAGCAAAAGTGCAATCTTATACATGTTTGCTTTCTAAGGAGTTTCCACTGAATTCTGTGGGACTTACTCCCAGGTGTGTGTGTACGGAATTACAGCCCAATAGCAGAAAGATTTTTCCATAATGCAAAAATAAAACCAAAACCAATCCAAGCAAGAAAACAAAAAACAAAATCCATCCAGGGAACAGGAAATACTGAGGGCTCCTTCTTAAGCAGCAATTAGCATGCTGTGACGGAAATGGCCAGGAATTAACACACCCAGTTCAATGTTTTAACTGTATACATAACGCAGACCTTTAAGAAGGGTGAAGTGACAGGCGTGACCACTTCAGTGAAAAACATCAGCATGAATCTATGTGACAAATATGAGAAGCTGCCTGCGCTGAGTCAGCCCTTTGGCCCATCTTGCCTGGGTTGTCTACCCTGGTTGGCAACAACCCTTCCAAGCCTCAGGCTTTCGCTAGTTCTTTCTGAGGGTGAGCTCCTGCTTTACTGAAAAAGCTGTGGACCAAATGTAGTTCCTTAAGCATGCAAAGGGTCATGGTCTCCCACTGAGTTCTGACCCTTCCTCTATTAAAGCAACAAAGATCAAGGACTGAGTTCCCCATTTAGGGTGCAATCCTCTGTATGTTGAACAGAAAATAGTCCTACAACACCCAGCTTTCCCCAGCTAGGCTGGGGTTGTAGGATTTTTTTCAATCTCAATATGCAGAAGATTGTGTCTGTAGCTGGCAAGGATATCTTTCTTCAACCTGGTACCCTCCAGATCTTTTAACTTTCAACTCCCAAGGACTGCAATCAGCATAGCCAATAGTCAGGAATACTGGGAATTGTAATCCAGAAGCCTGGAGGACCTTATACTGGGAATGGCTCAATAAAGCACACATTTCCTTCTAGGCAAATTGGCTGTTGCCACACCTGTTATGGCTGTACCTCTGTATTGGCAATCAGTGATCTGGTTTGCACAAAACTATAAGCCATGGTTTATTGAACTCAGTATTTGTTCAGTTCTGTTGTGACTGTTGTGAAAAGCAGACTCAGCTGCAGTAACAAACCATGGCTTGTAAAACACAAATGACCTAGAAAGAGAACACATAATTTGTTGTTGGTTTGTGGACTCTGGATTGTCTAATCCATAGGTTGTTGGTTACAGGAGAACCCAGAACCATTGGTTGTTTTGATAAGCTACAAAAGCCACAGGATGGTTAAATTATAAACAAAAGAAAACAAAAACACCACTCTACGTGGCAGTGTTATAACATTTGGGATACAAGGAGGGAGCAGGTGAAAGAGGAGGAAAATGAATTCCTCAGGGTTTGAGGAAACAAGCTACAGTTTCTTCAGTCTTTGGCTGAGGAAGGGGGGGGGGGTGCTCATATGACATGGCAAATGATCCTGCATGGTTTCCACAGTATATGGATTTTTGCCTAAAATTACCAGGTAATACCATGATTACCTGGGCAGTACAGTTTCCACATGCCCCACCCCTTCTTTCCAGCCTTGCCACTCATCCCAGAAGCCCCTGCAAGTGAAATTGCATTGTTTCCCTATCCTTGCCTACAGACCTCTGCAGCTTCATCCTGATTGATCTGCCGCAGTCCTTAGGTGGGTTTCCTCCTTTCCGCTATTGAATCTATGTGCATGTCTGCTGCACTTCCCAGCTGTTCCGGCCCCCACAGAGATCTTATTAAATGAAAAGAAACAGTTTCAGCACAATTACCCCCTTCTCCCTCTATAATTTCATGCTTTCTTCCTGTTTCCAGCAAACAGGGAGATGAGCTGATGGGAATAAAGAAAGCATTGACACATGTGTTGCTAAGGAGATGAGGACAGTTGAGATTGAAGGCTTGCAGTGGCCATTTCCATGGCTGCTCTTGCCATGGTACTCTATGGTGTTTCCATACTACAAATGATAAAATAGTGATCCTCGGTCCAGAGAAGCTGTGATGGTATGTGGAAATCTTACAACACACCATTGATATCTCCATGGTTTCAGAAAAAGTATCCTGCCCTGCAGGAACTCTGGAACTGGGTCTGACCAACACAACAGACCCACAATGGTAAGATTTAACCATGGTTTCTCATGTCATGTGAACTTGCCCATCTGGCTAGAAAAACCCTGATAGGACCACCAATTGTGAGGTATGTGTGAGCCAGGAGTATATTTATATAACCACATTACATCAGAGGTTCTATTAATGTAACATTACGTAAATGACTAAACTCCATCAATCTCCCACAACTGAAGAAAGAATACCGTATTTTTCCGTGTATAAGATGATACTTTTTCTTTAAAATATTTACATAAAAATGGAGGGGCTTCTTATACACGGGGGCGTTGAGAGTAGAACCACAGGTGTGCTGTGCAGGGGGACAGTGGCATGATCACGGGCACATGGGGGGGAGGCAGGCGTGGGTGTGAGCGCGATCGGGGGGCTGGTGAACGGGCGCAATCAGGGGGAGGCGGGCACAGATGCGTGTGCAATTGGGGGGGAGGCAGGAGCAGGCGCAATGGGGGGAGGCAGTCACAGGTGTGGGCGCAATCCGGGGGAAGGCAGGTGCGGGTGCGATGGGGGGAGGCAGGTGCAATCAGGGGGGCAGGTGAGTATGGGCACGATCGGGGGGAGGCGGGTGCTGGCACACACGTGTGGGGAGGCAGCAGGCATGCTTGCACAGCAGCTTGCTCACTCAGAGATTGGTAAAAAAGTGGGGGGTGTCCTATAAATGGGGGTGTCTTATAGTCAGAAAAATGTGGTAATTATTTATCCTATATAATTAAGGGCACATCCTGCTTCTAACATTACATTCAATAAACCTGCATTATACATATTACATTCAATAAAACTAGAATTACTGAAGAACTGCTTGATAGTTCTGATTATGTGCTTTGCCAAGAAAGATTTCACAGTCATTAGTCAAAGTTTCCTTTAATGTGACCTACTGCATCACCAGATAGGGTCCAGTTTGAATATCTGCAAACCTGCCTCTGCCATTCCTCTTAAGCTGCTGACTTCGCATGCATTTCAACTTCGACATCAAGTCAACTTGTCTCTCTCATCCCATCCACACCCCACTTACTTTTAATTACGCCTTTCTCAGTAAAGAACTCTGAGCCCCTCAAAAACTTGCACATTTTTGTGACCTTTAACTTGACCTGATAAAAGTATTAGACTAATATTAATTTAGGATATTTTTCCTATGACCAAGACAGCTACCATTTCTTTAAAAAAAGAAAAGAAAAAAAAGGAATATTGGTGATGGAAAGTTGGCTTGTGCTCAGAGACAGGGCATGATGTTTGACATGATATCCAGACCAGGAATTGGGGAAAGAACAACCATGCTCTTAATACATGCATTCTCCTTGTGTTGCATGTCTGGCTTGCTCCTTCCCCAACCATCTTCAGTTCCAGTTTTGGATATCACAATGCACAACCAAGGAATAGCACACCCGGGTTGTTTAGCTCAGAGGGAATGTGTGGACCGTGAGGAACATGCATGATCAACAAGCCACAATGAACAAAACATGCTCCAACTGAGTCCTAGTTTGATACATAAATGAAATAACCCTTACTAAGAGGAGCAGCTTTCATTCTGTTGTCTCATTTTTAAAGGTGAGAAAATGAGGAAGAGAGAGAGACAGAACACACAAGAGTCGAGGGCAAAGCCTGGTGAGGATGTCAAGATTCATGAAACATTAAGACGAGATCTAACATACTCAGAGTTATTGAATGGTTAGCACATTTTGGTGTCAGGTGTTTTGGTTCATCTTCCTCCAGGGCACCAAAAGAAATAGCACCAAAAGAAAACCAAAAGATAGGGCGTTTTCTTTCTCTGGGCATTTCATAACTCTTCTTATGATTCCCAATGTCTTTCGAGGCATTGCCTTTTCTTTTTGACCTGCTTGTATTTTGGTGCCATTCAACCTCCTCCTTTCCCCTGCTAGTTCTAAAAACTGATCTGCCTTCCCTTGCATTTTAGGATGGCTGTTCCAGTTATCTCATCACTCTTAGAGAATGTACAAGTCAGCAAAAGTGCTGCATCCATCCAGAAGCCTTCCTTTTTTTCATTTCCCGTTATTACTCTAAAAGCCGAATAGACACACAAGCAGACTCAATTAAACTGATTAGTTGCAATGGTGGCGTGGTTTCTCTCATTGCCATCTTAAGTGTGTTTTGCTCAGAAGCACGTCCCCTGAATTCAGTGAGATTTGCTCCCAAGAAAAGTTGTGCAGCAAAATCCTACAAAGGTTTAGGGAAAGTCTCACTGACATCACTAGGATGTTCTCAGAACGGAACTATTTATAGGATTAATGCCTTATATACTCTAACCTGATGATAAATCCCATTGAATAAGTAGAACTTACTTCTGAGCAAGCACACTTAGAATTCAAAGTGCTAACCTTAAGAAGGGGCATTATTTTTTAAACTCTCCCCATTTATAGTCTTTACAAATACTGAGTTTCGTTTTAAGAAGTCTTTGCCTTTCCTGAAAGACACACAAGTTCATATATGAGTTTGCATAATTTCCCCTCCACACCAAAAAAGAAAAAGAAAAAGAAAATGTGACGGGTGGGGGGGAATCTCGCAGATGCTTTGGCTTTCATTTTCTCACACTTCCTCCTATATTCCTTCCTTCTATTAGAACCCAGGAAGTTACATGCAGCTGCAGCAGCAGGTCTGTCAAAGCCCTTTTTATTTTTAAGGTCAAAATGTACCAAACAAAATCTCTCTCACTTCTCCCTGCCCATGGAGAGAAATGTAATTAAAAAGGTAGTTTTCTTTGCATCTGCAGCTGCAAATGCACAAAAAAAAATTATTCATAACAATACCAGGCAATGAACAAAAACAATATATAAAAATTACCAGTGCTGCATTTGAATTTGGTTGAATTTATGGGTGCTTCCAGATGAGGCTTTTAATCTGCAATTGTCCTGCCTTGTTCACAAAATTTTGCAAGGGTTCACATCATTTTGCCAGCAATTCCCAGAGCTCCTTCCACCTTTTTCTTACTAGACTTTTTAAAGATGTTACGAAGGAAAGGCAGCATGGCTGCACAGTTCCTTTCGGCTTGATGGAAAGCAGAGTGGCCCTTGCTTTACACTGGCACGGAAGGGCTAGGGGGTCTACACTAGAGTGTCTTTCATTTATCAGGGAGTACTGCTGTGGTAATTATGCAAAATATATTCACCACTGTTGGGGTACATGCTAAGGCACGCAGTGCAAATTCCATTGGGTTGAAAACATGCTATCACACAAGCAATTGAGACAGCATGTCTCCTGTTCTTGATTTCCACCCACTGGTTCTAGTCCTGCCTTCTGCAGCAACAGAGAACAAGTCTGTTCTGCCTTCTGTGAGGCAGCCCTTTAGATGCTTGAAGACCACCAGTCCATCTCCTTTGATCTGGTCTTCTCCAACCCTTTCAGCCCTTTCTCATTGGACTGAGTTGCCAGAGCCCTCTCCATAAGGGTCACCCTCTTCAGGACAAGTCCATGTGGGGAAAGCAGTTCTTTATGATGCAAAGGGGAGCCTCTATGTTTGGTCATGCATTGGTCGTTTTTAATTTGATGCAACCCCTTCCCCTTTGGACCTACTGTAACCTGGAGGGTGGGAGAATATAGTTATGGATTTAAATAAATGGGTACATAAAGTAAATCATTGCAAATAATACACGGCATGAGTGCTGTTCAGGAAAGCTATCAAATCACCAAATGATTATTGCTCGAGGGAAAGAGGGTAGTGGCCGAAAGGGGGGCTTGGACATTCAGGAAACCCCAGAAAGCTGGATTTGGCCTCCAGATGTGCTTCATGGGGATTTTGTATTCTGACTCTGGGAGCTTCTCCACAAAAAACATACTTGTGATTCTTTGTTTATGGTAGTTGTGAGTGCTTTAGCTGATATTATCATTCTCCTGAGCCTCTTCCATGCTTTCCAAACACTTCCGTCAATTTTTTTAAGAGCACAGAAAGTATCTGGAAATGGCAGAAGGAACTGGAATAAGGAGTGCCTGTAGTTTTTGCAATGCTACTTGCCACAGCGCCAGTTCATTTTTTCATAATGGAACATATGGAGAGACAGAGGAAGAAAACCCCATGCAGAGAAGGGGACTCATGCCAAGCAGCAGGTTAAAAGCTTCAAAATGCAAAGCTTGATGGAGTTTAAGCTTCATAAACTCCAGGAAAGGGGATATGGCTGCCCAACTATCACAAGATCCAACCAATCAGTCCAGTGCACAGAGACCCTTTGGCTCCAAGAAGGCTCCGTTTTCCTCTGCTCAATCCAGGGGAGAGTTCAAAATGCAGCAAATGTGCTTTCACAGCAGGCTTGCCACACCGTTATTAAAATTTCATGGAGGCTAGTCCACAAAAGCTTATTCCACCATAATAAATGTGCTAGCCTTCCATGCATCACAGGATCCTGGGTTACCTTTGCTCCAGTGGACTTAAAAGACCACCCCTCTGGAAAATGTCACTAACATTATGGACCTCTGCATGCAGCTCAGCAGTGCAATCCCACAGAAGGCAGTTTTTGGTGTGGCTGGCTACAGTCCTACGCAGGGCAGGCTGGAATCCTACACAGTCCCAGGTGTGCGTAGAATTACAAGCTAAATTGAGCAAAGTACAAGGGCAGGGTGCATGTGGGAGAATAGATATTCCCTGAGATAGCTGAGGTCAGGAGGCTCTTCACTTCACAAAGAATTTGTTTCCATTGAGCAATCTTACAGCTGAGAGAGACCTGATTTATGGGAAGAAAGAGATTGGCCAAGGTGTTTCAGGCCATATCTTGAGCAAAATGTATAGGCTTCCACAAGCAGCAGACACAAGAATGAACAAAGTGTAGCATGTCACCTAAAGATGAGGTGGAGGAAAAACAGGGAGCAGTGGCACTTATTTTGAATGTTGCAGGTAATCCAGGTAGATCCCATATCCCTATTGCTTCCAAAGCACCACCAGCCCAGTTCTTCCTTCAGCCTCTGAATAGCGTGGCAGGTCTCTTTAAGTAGCTGACAACATTAAAATACATTCTTTACATTCATTCAAGCAATCAGTCGATTCAACATTACACTTACAAGTACAGGGGTAGGAGCAGGGAAATCTTCTGGAGCAGAGTGATCCCATAACCAGGTGTTAAAATCAAGTCTTGAGGAATCTGCAGAAGAGGACAGTTACTGGCACCAAAATGACAGTAGTGATGGTGCCAGGCGGACCTCTTTAGGAGGCCTTTTGCAAAGGCTGGGAGCAGCCACTGAGAAGGCCCTTCTTCTGATTGCCCTTCTATACCTTTGGCTTCCTTTAGGGATGACTCTTTCAGAAGGACCTTCTTCCCAGACCTCAGCGGGCAGGTAGGGATATATTGGAAAAGGTGGTCCTTCAAATAACCAGGTCCCAAGCAATTCTGGGCTTCGTATGTTAAAACAAGCACTTTAAAATGGGCCAGGCGTCAACAGGCAACCAGTGTAATTTGTACAGATGTTATGAGGGCAGGCAAACTGATCCCCAACACCAGATGCACAGCCCTATTTTGGACCACTTGAAGTCTCCGAACTCTCTACACAGGCAGCCTTACATAGCATGTGTTACACTAATCTAGTAAGGATGTTTCCAGTGCATAAGTAACTGTGGTCATGCTGTGTCTATCCCGATAAGTCCATAGTTATCATATTCTCCACAGCTGGAAAGAGGCTCTCCTGGCCAGCGAGTCCACCTGAGACTCCAATGAAAGTTTTGGATCTCGGAGCATTCCCACATTGCAGACCCTGTCCTTTATGAGAAGTGCGACCACATCCGAGAAAGGACAATGGTCATCTAATCCGTCAGACAGGTCATCAATCAACAGCACTTCTGCCTTGCCTGGATTGCGTTTCAGTTTATTGCCCCTCATCTGGTCCATTATCGAACTCAGACACTGGTTCAGCATGGAGATCGCCTCACTTGGATTGTATGCAAACAAGAGGTAGGGCTGAGTGTCGTCAGCACATTGCTGATACCTCAGTCCAAACCTCCTGGTGACCTCTCCCAGCAGTTTCATGTAAGTGTTGAACAGCATGGGGGATAGTATAGAGCTCTGCAAAACAATTACTGCTCTGTGGTCACATGTTAATGAATACAGCACAGTATCTGCTGTGCTTATAATACAATCAAGTATCACACAACAATGCATATTGTTGCCATCAGCCGTGAGGCAAGAGAACACTGCAAGCTCCAGGACTTGTCTCAAGTCCAGCATTGCAATTGTACGGGAAGAAGTCATGTTGCCCTTTCAGGTTCTGACTTGTGCACATGTGTGTGGTAAATGCATGTGCAGCTGCACAGAAATGCCATTTCTAGAATGTGTGGCCATTATTCACAACCACACAGCTCTGTAGGCATACACTGAAAATGAGCCTTTTAAAAGTGGCTGTTCAACTACCTCTGGGTGTCAAAGGAGAATAAATGGAGGGCAATCATGGATTTCCTGCTCACAAATCCCTTCTCCCCAGCCAAGGTCAAAGGTGAAGGTAAGGAAAATGTTGTAAAACAGGACAACAGCTTCAAAACAACTCCCTTTGCTAGAAGTACAAGGCTCCTAGATTGGAATACACACAACCCAGTGGTGTACAGAAATGGCAATCACCAGGATTAAAAACATAGTTTCTAGATGAAGTTAAAATACGGAGGGAGCATAGCACCAAGACAACAGATTTCGTGCTTCATGCGCACTAGTCAACACCAGCTGCCCGCAAGGACCCCGTAAGCAGCACCCGAGTGTGCCACAGTGCCACCCCACTCATGTGCTCCAGCAATTGCTGTACATAGGTGCGTACACTGCCTCTGTCACTAGAGACAGCACGGAGCCGCCAGGACTACGTAAGTATATATTGATAGCCTTCTCCTCCATGAATTCCCTTCTAAAGCAATACATCTTGTGGAAGCGAGTTCTACAGTTTAGCTATGCATGATGGGGAAAACAAAATACTTCATTCTCTGTCCTGGATCTGCCACTTATCAAGTTCATGACGTAACTCCACTGGGTTCTAGTATTATAAAAGAAGGAGAAAAATGCCTCCCTCGCAACTTTCTATCCTCCATGCATAACTTTAATCGCCTCTCTCAGGTCTCCCCCTTTGCACTTTTTCCCTAAGCTAAACAAACCAGACATTGTAACTTTTCTTCACAGTTCTTCCAGCGCACTGATCTTTTCTGTACTTTTGCCAGCTCTACAAGATCCATTTTTAAGCACAGTTACCAGAACTGTACTCAGTATTCTAAGTGTGGCTGAACCATAGATTTGTACAAAATGAGTATGAAATGGGCAGTTTAATTTTCAGTTCCTTTCCCAATTATGCCTGACATGGAGTTTGCATTTGCCGCAAGCACTGCACACTGAGCACTCCTCCACCACTCCAAGATCCCTTTCTCGATCAGCCACTGCTAGCTCAGATCCCATCAGCCCATATGGGGTTGGGACTTTTTTCCCCAACACGTACCACTTCACACATGCTTCCACTGACCTGCATTTGCCTTTTTGTTGCCCACTCCCCCAGCTTGGAGAGATCCCTTTGGAGCTCCTGGCAATCCCTTTTGGTTTTAACCACCCGAAAGAGTGTGGCGCCTTGAGCAAACTTGGCCACTTCACTGCTTACTCCTAATTCCAGATCATTTATGAAGAGAGTGAAAGGCATTAATCCTAACACAAAAACCTGTGGGACCCCACTGGTTATATTCGTCCACTGGGAGAAATGAACATTCACTGCTACTCTCTGCTTTCTATTCTTTAATTAATTACTGATGCATGAGAGGACTGACCCGCCCACACCCCACCCTACCAGCCCTCTTATTTCATGAGAGCTATGTTTGCTAAGGAGTCTCTGGTGACAGGCTTTTTCAAAAGCCTTTCGGAATTCCAAATAAAATATCCACCAGATTACCACTGTTCACACGCTTCTTGGCACTCTCAGTGAATGCTAAGGTTAATGAGGCAGGACTTACCTTAGCAGAAGCCAAGCTTAAATAATCTTTGTATCGCAAAACAGTGAGTAAGTGCTCAGTGAAAGGAGGAAGAAAGAAACATACCAATGGGCATGATAGAGAAGCCTCCACCTGCAGATTGTAACTCTGTTAAGATGAAATGGAGGCCAAGTTTTGCAGACCTAATTACCTTGGACATAATTAGCTTTTACTGACTTTTATCTAGTGGATCACATATAATACTGATCTCCAGGTTTGCTAAAGTAAGGACTGTCTAGTTTTTGTTCTTCTTTATTGCCTACATGGTTTTTATTCTTTTAATTTTGATAATTTTAGCTAATTCCATTATATCTTTAATGTTTGTACATTTCTATTAATGTTTTACCTATATAGATGTTTAATGTTGCAAGCCACCTTGAGTCCCACTATTGGGATTAGGCAAAATACATATAAGAATAAAATAGTAATAATAATTCACTTGAATACCCTATCTTACTATTGTGCTTTACTAGGCACTGTTTCTTTAATTAGACTAATATTTAAAGATTCCTCTAAGCCTCAGGCCAGCAGGTAATATTGACCATGGGGGTCTCAGTGCAGCCCTCCAGGCATTCCTAGAATCCCCATTCCTTTCTTTCCAACCACCAATCATTGGGGATGGCAGAATATAGTCTATTTAGAGGGCACTGGACTGGTTAAAGATACTTTGAAATATTTTAAAGAAGAAGGCAGATTGGCTGATAGAATAGTGTGGTGTAGTGGTTAGAGTGTTGGACAGTGACACAGGAGATCCAGGTTCTAGTCTGTACTTAGCCATGAGACTCACTAGGTGACTTTGGGCCATTCATTGACTATTAGCCTAGCCCACTTCACAGGGTCGTTGTCAGAATAAAATGGAATATCATGTAAGCCACCCTGAGTGGATTGCAAGGAGGAAAAATGTTGAGATATAATTGTAATGTAATCATAACAAGAAAAATCATAGTACTGCAGTGAAGACCTATTTGGCTTTGATGTTTCAGAACTCTGGGTTGTATAGTGTTAGTCTGAAATCTTTTCATTTCAGTAGGTTCTAATTAGGACTATAATTGACTATAACGCACTGTAGGTATGTATATATATATTTTACACAATTTCTAGATCACCTTTCATAATATAAAATTTCTCCAAGACAGTGTACACATACAATAAGAGCATATTAAAGCAAACACAACTAGTATCAGTTTTTAAATCATAAAACCAAAGAATAATGCTGATCTTTTTAGTATGGCTGTCCCCTCATAACAATATCGAACAGTAATAGAGAAATTAGCATACCTTCCTTCATTAAAAGCAGCTGATTTTTAAAAATTATTTCATCCTGTCTATAAGAAATCTTCTGTTGTTATTATTGTCATTTCTACTGTTACAAACTGTCCATTTAGACAGACTAATCATTAAAATGGTTATACTGTAGATTACATGCTCCACCGCCCTCTGCATTCCACAAAGCAGATTTTTCTTGCTGCTTAAATACAGATATTTTTTCAACTCACGAATGTTTCTTCCCCCACCCTGCACGCCTTTTTGCTTTGTTTTGCCCTGTCTTATTCTGCACCGCTCCCTGTGCTCACTGAGCACACCTGTGTTGTCTGCACACTTGGCACACCTGGACACTTCTCCAGCCTGAGGCCCTCCAGTACAATTTCCAGTGTACCCCAGCTGGCATGCCCAAGAAGCAATCCCACACACCTGGAGAGCACCAGGTAAAGCACCAGGGTCAGGTTGGCTGCTTCTGCTTACGCTAGCCCCACTTCTGGTCCTGCTTGAGCTTTCTACTGCCAAAGGCATCCCGTACAATGTTGACAAATTCTACCAGCTTAGGAGCAGAACTGCTGAGTCCGCCACATAACCTCGCCTTTAGACCTTGTACCTGCACACTCAGCATCTATGAGGACCTCGAGTAGGCAAGGAAAAATACGTTCAGACAGCAACAGGTAAAACACTGTGCTGTTTTTGCCCACTTTAGAAAAGCACCTGGCCCTTGGCTGCTTCAGAGCTGTTGCTTCCCCACCATTTTCCTTGACATGTGTCAAATGTCAGAGGGTTTTTCACTTGGGCATGTACGCAATCAGCCATAGCCATTTCTTGTGGACAGTCCAAGACTTGTTCCCTAGACACTTTTTGCTTCTGTTGCAGAGATATCCCTTGTCCAAACATTCAAACAGCAATGTGTTTTATGTATAAGATCATGCAATTCTTTTCCCAATATAAAAGAGCTATGACTCTCTCTTACAGCACCTTAAATAAATGCATTCATCTTGGCTGCACCATGTGCTTGACCATGCAAGACACTATGTTGCAGATGAAGGTGCGAGCCTGCAACAGCTAGTAAAGCAGCGCAGCAGAAGGACTGTGCTGTAATTCAAGGCATCCAAAGTCAGTGGCATTGCTCTGGCTGGACTACACAGGCCTAAGGTCTCATGGACTGGAAGGGCCTCCGAGTGGTCCCCTGGCATGTGGTAGCAGGCAGTGCTAAAGCAAGTTCTCCTGCTGCTGTTGCCATGCTGTGCCACGCTAACAAGAGGACAATGTGGGCACCAGAGAAAGGAGACGATCACCACTCCAAGGCAGCAGCTGATTGGCTCAGTGTGCTGCTTATCAAAGTTAGTGCACGTGTGTCGGTCCATATATGAATCATGCAGCACTTCAGACCTGACTGGCCACCACTGTGGCACTTGCCTTTAAGTAATTCAGTCTCTCATGGAATCATGGGGCTGGAAGGGACCAATTCCCTTCATACCTGGTAATTGCTGCTGGGGTAGCAGCAGAAAAGGAAGATTTATTTCTGTCCTTTCCTGGCTCATTCAAGTTGCTGGGGGCCTGAAAATGTTGATTACATAGGGTGTAATCTAGGCATGTTTAGACAGAAAATATCTTAGAACTCCCAGCATTCCCACCTGTCAAGTCAAAGTACAGCCCCAAGTGAACCTGGTTCAGGTGGTTCTCCCCACATAGGTCCCATTGACCTCAACTATTTTTCCTGTTCATGAGACTCCAAGTGGTCAGAAAGCTAGACAAGTAGGCCCACCTTTTTAGCTACATCCAGTAGTCATCTTGACAATGTCTAATAGTTGCCTCTTTTGAGGAGGAGGTTCTAATATGGATAAACTTTGTATTGGAAAACTGTATTTACTGACATGTACGTTCTTATGTATATCTATCTGTTTCCTGGAAGTTAATGTATGGGCAATATAAATGGATCTTCCATGCCATTTTAGCAACTAAAAGGCTACAACTATAACACTGGAAACATATACAGTGACATCCTATAAAGCAATAGATTGAAGATATAAGGTTCTCCCAACATTAGGACAGATGGCATATAGGCCTCAGTCACAAATGGATACATACATAAATGTTTGGTCAGCTTTGTTGAAATGTATCTATAATTGATATAGTTCTAATCTATGTCATATTTTCTCAATTGTTCTTATTTCTGGTTTTGTTCTGATGAAACTTATAATAAATGTAAAAAAAAAAAAACCCTTTAGATGAGATTACAAAAGGAGGGCATAGAGCCAATAGTCATTTCCTGTTGTTCATCATCACTGGCAGACTGCCTCTGAACATGAAGGTTCTATATTGCCATCACAGCTAATAGCCATTGATCCTCCATAAATCTTTTAAATCCCCTTTTAAACCCATCAAAAGTAAAGGTGGTCATCACTTCATCCTGTGGCTACAAATTCCACAAATTAATTATGAAGAATTACTTCCTTTTCGTTGTCCTGAATCCCCTGCCAATTTCCCTGGTTAACCTCAAGTTCTGATGCTAAGAAGACAAAAAGACTACCTCTGCCTGCTTTTTCCACACTATGTATCATTTGGAAATTTTCCATCACATGGGATGGACAAGTCTGTCAAGTTCAATCTCATTCTGGATCTTGTTCTACCTTCTGTCTCCAAGCAAACTTTTTTTCCCCTTGTGCAGAAGTTCATAAGTATTTTTATGCAGTTGTTATGAGGAAGGCTTGCTTGAATGTTAGCAATGTACACATTTTTCAATGTGTGCATTTTGTTGAATGCAATTTCCATGTGTTTTGTTTTGTGAAAAACATTGGAAACTTGGAACTGTATGGATTTCTAGCCATAAATTGCAGTCAGTCCAGAAACTGCGAACTGGCTAATCTTAGCTGAAAATACAAGCCCAGCCAATTTTTTACCCATCCCTACTAACCCCTATCCCAGGGGTCGGCAACCTTAAACACTCAAAGAGCCATTTGGACCCGTTTCCCACAGAAAAGAAAACACCAGGAGCCACAAAACCCTTTTGACATCAAAAATGAAAATAACACTGCATATATCGTTTTTTACCTTTATGCTATGTATTAAAAAACAATAGTGTGTTGCATTTATGAAATCAATGAATGATTCTTTTATATAATCTCAATCTGTGAACAGCTTCCCGTGCCTGAATATTTCCTGAGCGGCCACAAACCTAGCATATGTAGTTGAATTTGCAGACTTAATCCACTCCTTGAAATGATTTTTGCTCAGATCAACCTTCCGCATCAGTTCTGAAATGGCTTTTTTTCTCTCATCTCCATCCAGATATCTTTCAGCAAAGGCTGTGTGTTTATTCTGGAAATGTCTTGCAACATTCAACTTTTTGTTGTTTGCCAATTTCTCACCACATATTAAGCATACTGGTAAACCAGTCTCATCAGCAGTGAAAGCAAATAAATCTGCCCACGTACCATTAAATGTTTTCTTCTGAAACTTTTCTTTTCTTGGATTTATCCATGGTTGGCCTACCAGAGGTCAAAAAGCTCAATAAATCGCATGCCAGTGGGTGTCACACATTGGCAGTTGTGACACATATTTTGAGTGACAGGGAGCCACAAGCAGAGGGATGAAAGAGGCACCTGCGGCTCTGGAGCCACGGGCGGCTGAGCCCTGCCCTATACCCTTAACTGGCTGTTAAACTTTGTAACTGCAATCGTTTCACATAGGGAAGGTGGTCTATCTAGAAGTTGCTCAGGTTCCCTGACCACTATTGCAACTATTATAATTTACATTTACTATTTTTATTATTATTATTATTATGTCCCATTTACACCACACCTTTTGTCTTCTTGTGAGGAAAGCCAAGTGGCTTACATAGTTTTCCTCCACCCCATTTTTATCCTAACAGCAAGAGTCCTGTGAGGTAGGTTAGGCTGAGAGAATGTGACTGGCCCCATACCACCCAGGGAGCTTCATGACCGAGTGGGGTCTAGAACCCAGATATCCCAGGTCCCCAGTCCAATGCTCTAACCACCACACCACACCAGCTCCACACATTCACATGTATAGCCTGCCTTGTCTTCCTCTTCCAAGGAATCCAAGCTGGCTTACAGGGTTCTCCTTTCCTCCATTTTACCCTTGCAACAACCCTGCAAGATAGGTTAGACTGAGAGTCAACGATTAGCCCAAGGAGTGTGATGGCTTAATACGTACTAGAACCCAGATCTTCCAAGTCCCAGGATAGCACTCGAAGCACTGCACCATACTGACTTTTCCAGTTGCTCAGTGACCCTCATTTTCATACTGCATCATTTAGAATCAAAACAGTATCACAAGTGGAATGAGGTGGCTGCCACAGGGCACAGATGCCGTGGGGGGGACAGCCTCTCCTGTACCCATTAAGCTAACTTGCTGTCCTCAGGTGTGGTCAAAACCACTGTCAGTGTTTAAAGCAACATCATCACTTTAGTTGGCTTCTGTATACGGAATGGTAGCTAGGGCCGTTTTACTCTTTGCCTCAGGCAGCAAAATCTCTTGGGTGGGCCTTGCATCCCAGGAATGTTAAAACTGAATGCAGAAGCATGGCCTACAATGCAAACAGAATGAAGGAGCAACAGTGGATCATTCCCATTTTGCACTACAGGTGGAGACTCAAGATTGAATGTTCTCCATTTAAAAAGAAAATCCCACAGTAGGGGGATTTTCTAGGCCAGCTCATTCCTTATTGTGTTAGTTTTGCATTTGCATGAAGTTTTTCTCTAGAGGGTTGCATTAAAAGGAGCAGCAGGAGAGAGAGAGATTTCTCCTTCCTTCAGCAGTGGAAGAGCATTCTCTTCTGCGTTCATTCTGCCGTATTCATACAAGCCTCGCTCTCGCCAGTGGAATTTCATAAACTGTGAGAATACAAATTGAATGCAACTAGGATGCACAATGGCTCAGATGAGGCTTATGGGCTGTGATCCAAAGAGCTGAATTAGGCAAACACCAATGGCTTTTGTTAACTCAAAGATTTAAAAAAAAATACTTCTGTTGAAAGACCAGACCAAATACTGTTTGTGTCACTGCAATCCATTTCCAAAGTTGTTTTGCCTTGCAGCATGAAGGACTACTGCTGACAAATCACAAGTCAAAAGCCCCCTTGGGTCCATGGGCCTCATTGAGCATGGTTCAGTCATGTCCACAATGGATTGTAAGAACCTACAATTAAAATGGGATTCATTTCATAGACTCTTCAGTTCCACTGCTGCCAAGAGAAAGGTCACAGTAGCATCCTTCCTATACACTAGTTAGTATGAGCATCTGAATAAATCTTTAACACTTTCACAAGGAAGACAAAAACAGTATGGAAAAATGGAACAGATTCTTTAATTCAGCCTTCCCCAACCTGGTGCCCCCCAGATGTGTTAGCCTGCAACTTCCATTCAGAGGGGAAATGGTGGAAGTTGCAAATCAACACTTCTGGAGGGCACCAGATCAGGGGAGGCTGCTTTGAATGATATACATTCAGAGCCCAAATCTGCACTCACGTTTCCGAAGGAATCTACAATACTTGCAGACAGTTGCTTGATGAGATGCCAATTCTAATAGAAGGGAAAGCTCCCTATAGAAGGAGCTGAAGCAAACTGCCAAGAACTTTGCCAAGGGATCAAGCCAGGCTACATGTGGATGAATGTCCTGCAGATATGCCAAGCTTCAAAGCTTTTGTAAAGGGTTTCTAGAGCAGGGCTGCAGCCACTTGGGGAAAGGAGGCATTTGGGACTCAAGACGGGTGGTGGAAAAAAATTGGCCACACTATAGAAGCATTTTCATTTGCCGGCAACATGAAGGGAAGGTACTTGAGAAAGTTTAAGCAAATATATAGCATTCGATATGGAAGAGGCAGACAGAAACTGGGCCACAACTTTTATTCAGTGACACAGAATGGGCAACTTGCTTTCTTTGTGGGGATTAAAAATATGTCCAAGACTTAAGCCTTTGAAATGCCCGACTCTTCATCCCACTTTTGCCTGGATAAATTGAGTCCGAATAGTTTTCCCAGAACTTGTTTTCAAGTTGCTTGATGTTTCCCTTGATTTACAACCCAATGTTTATAGGCTCCTTTCTTAAAGATAGAACAGGTTTTACAGCAAGATACAAGACTTTGCTATTCCTTAAGGTTGAACCACTTAAGTTGCTCTGTATGCAACATTTTATTCCCCACTTCAGTCCAAACCTTAAACTCCATATATAGCACATTTGCACTTTAACAAATAGGTGGGAAATACTAAATTCTTACTGTTGATCTAGTACACCACTTAAAATTACTTTTCGGTCTGCCTCATAAGGAACTTGTGTTTCGCCTAGAATTGGAAACATACAGAAGCCAGACATTTTAAAATGGAGATTTGCCATGACTGTCTTTGTTCCAACATCCTTAAGTGTAATTTGTATAAAAAATAAGTTAATTTCATATATCTGCAAGTCTCCTCCAGGATTCCAGCTAAATTAGACAACTTGGTGCCCTCCAGATGTTTTGGACTCAGAGTTCCATAATTGGTCATTCTGGCTGGGGCACATGGTGGTTGTAGTCCAAAACATGGAGCGCACTAAAACAAGAAACACAGTGAGGAGAAAAGGGTGGGATTGAAAAACTATAAATGAATGGGCTAATTCAATACCCTACAGTCCTGATAAAATTCCTCCCTCCTCCATGGTTATTCATTTAAAAAACCCAGCACTTCTATGAAATATTTAGTGTTGACTAGTTCAACCTGTAGACTGTTACAGCTGCAGATAAGTTGGCTTATATTATGCCAACTTTCTTTTTCACATCCCTGCTTTAACATCTGGGCTGTAGAAGTTCCTTAGTGAAGCTCTGGAAACTTGCATATCATTTGCTACATTTTGCCTGGTCCAAAAAAGATACTGCCTTCTTATAGATTTTGGATCATTTTTCTTTAGTGCAACCTTATTATCTATGATTTTGCAGATGTTGAGCAATTCGTTATGAAAATATCACACATGTTCACACATCTGCACAGAACAGACTACATGGTCTGTAGTCTTTACCAGATGTTCAGGGGCAGAAAGTCAATGACTCATAATGCTTTGATTTTCTGATTGGAGCTGCACATGCCCAGCACCAGCAGGTGGATCAGGCCATGACGAGTCCAGCTGAGGATATGTGCACAGAAGTCACTTCTACAAAATCACACACTGCTGCTCAGCTGGGGCTTGAGATCTACTGATAAACTGATGCCCTGTTAGCAAAAACTGAGAACTTCATTGACTCAGATCAACCCTGCAATATCCACCACGTGAACCAACATTTATCCAAACCTCCAACCATCTACATGTTTCCAATGCCTCCAAAGCCATTTCAGCAAGGGAAGGGGAAGAGGGGAGAAACAAAGTCACTGCTAAGTTTCATGGTTTATATAGCAACATTTATTTCCTGCTCAGTCTTTAGTCTATATGCAAAGAAACACAGTAGCATCACTGGTTTAACAGAAGCCCATTGTTGTTGGTATGATGTAACCAGATACAGATATGCTGATTATGCCCCAGATATTTTCAAATGCAACCCATATTATGCAAGAGGAGGTGTCTCTCTAGTTACTAAAGAGTATATGGGTTTGGAGACTAAGCTCTAGAACACTTAAACTGACACACACAGCAAGTGGGATTGTGGGTAGAGGAGAATCAGGGTCACACACTGATAAGACAAGGAAGTGTTCTTCACACAGGCAATTTAATGACACAAACCCAAGATCACACAGATGAAAGCTCCTGTTAAGTAAGGCTGCATTTGGCTTACCAAAATAAAAATTTAAAAATAAGTTCTTATTTGAGGCACATGAAGCATTAGTTACCTTTCAAACCACCAAGAGGTGAATAGATGGTGCAAGATAGAACCAAAATAAGAGTATTTATTGTCATATTCAAACATTGTTCTGTAAACATAAGCCAAAGTCCCAGAAGGCTACATTGATGCTGTTATGAAATTAAAGCAGCATATTTAAATATTGTACTGAATATCCTTAAATATGTAATACTCCTATCACAAAACCCCCAAAATCCTTAAGCAAGGCGATGCAGTGTTAAAGTTGCCTTTCCCCACCCCTACAGACATCAATGAGAAAAGTCAGAAAGTGCATTCTATTCAAAACAAACTATTTCCCATTGACTCAGTGGAGTCAGTCCTGCTCTCACAGATGGCTTGATCTTAAAGAGGTTCTGAACCTCAGCGTCAGCTGCATACAGCAAGAGCAACAAATATGCATAGGCTGGGACAGAAAAGGGGGGAGCAGAACGGAGACATCTTGAGCACTATTTGCACTGAGAGTTCCAAGTGGCTTTTAAACATTCCCCAGAACCTTAGATGACACTTTAAAACACTCAGTTTTGCTTTGTAAAGGTATTTCTCTGAATTGCAGACTGGTTCAACAAACACTCAGTTAATGAAACAGCCAGTCCTTACACATCCAGCCATTTGGCATATCATGAGCAGCTTCACTTGTTACAAGTAAGTATATATAACACTTGTGCAACTGTGCATTTTTGCAATGAAACTTGTAATGTGCAAGATGGCCACACATATTTACTTTGTGATGTGTTCACTGCACTCTCATGGAAAAGCGCAATGCGGTTTTTGCCAGGAAAATACAGTGAAATAAACCAATACAGCCATCTCAGGCTTATTGTAAGAGTTCAGAGCAAAAGTATATACTGAGTGCAGTTGTATTCATTACTGCAGGTCTAACTGAAATACTCCTCAACATCCCTGGCATTCAGGAGAAAATATAATCTTATACAGGAGTTTGCAAAACTGGCTTTAATATTCAGGTGATCAAGTACATGTCCCCAAAAAACCAATGCTTCCTGTAGTTGGGAGGTATTCAAGGCATTCACTTTTGTTCAAAACATATACAACTTTTTAAAAATTTGTTTGTAAAAGCAGAAATTAACATTTTGGGTCATATCTGATTGATACACTTCTGCCAATTGGGCAGCCACTGGTGGCAAATTGAATTTCTCCTCCCCTTCAGTCTGCCATGTCGCCCTCCCAATTTACTCCAGAGGGCTGCAGGATCTTTAAGAACAGATTTTGGAGGCATGCAGTACAGTGAGGTTGGGTAGGGAAACTGCCACTGCATGAGCAGATAGTTGCTCATAACTTGTTGGATTCAGCCTTTTCTGCCATAAAAGAAGTTGCTAATAATAATTAAAAGACTGCACCCTTTATCAGTGCAATGCATGCTCCAAATGAGAGCCAAAGTTTATACGTAAAAGAGATGTAAGGTAAAATACATCACCATATTCCAAAGTATACACACACCAAATAACCCAGATATTAGAAATGGACCCATTAGAGACAAAGTTAAAAGCAACACTGTCTTAAACTACAATGTGTACCATGTGGGAGACAGGAAGCACACCTTTTTATGTTTAATAAAGGGAGCTAATTTGTATTTATATTCTAAAAAATTAGAAAGGCTTAACTTCAACACCTTTAACCTATAATATTGTCGTAGCTTTTTAGCCTTCCCTCCCTTTCATACATTCCCAGTGAAACAACTATTCCCAGCCTAGCTGTCCACACAATGAAAAAGCAGCTGATTTTTGAAAATGCTGTATTTTATAATTAAAATACAGCTACACGAGAATAGTATAGCACCATTACTGCATGCTTAGAATAATATATCAGATACAAGTTGGGGGTATTAAGTAACAGGTGGCATTTGTAACAAAATGAATATAAAAAGCATTGCTAAATGTGCTTAATCATTTTACAAATACCACTCTATCACACTTTGTAGTGTGTTAACTATGAAATAGTTTTTGTTGTGCAAAAATAAGGCTCGACTACAACACTACTGAGTAGTGGGTGGGGTGGAAACCACTGCTCGCTGTTTTCTTCTCCTTCGCAATTCCAAACTAATAAAAAACAGTGCAAATAAATGAAGATTATACTTGAGAGGGAGGGAGCAAACCTACATTCCCATCAACCAAGGCATTCATCATTTTAGAAAGCCTGCATTTAAACAGTGCAAGATAACCTGCAGAAGTAAAGTAGCAGACAAATGCGTAAAACTGACCCAGAAAGTCTTATGTTCTTCTTGCAGCACCTGATTGTACCCAGAACCATTGCTGGAATAATTAAGCTATAGAGAAAGTTTGGAATCCCACAATGCCTTCACATTAAGGCTTTTGGAAAATACTTTTGAACTAATTAGCATTAGTTATGCATTAGCACAAGTTTTCATGGAGTGGAAAACTGGGGTGCAGACAAGGACTGGCTGGCTGATCCAGAAATGCATCAGCTACCACTCTTACATTCAATGCTACATTAGTTCCTTTAACAGGGTTAAAGGCACAATCCCATGAAGCTGTAGAACTGCAAGGTGTCCCAGCCAGGACATCTGGAGATGCAAGATATTCTTCTGTCTAAATGTGCATGGGATTGCACCCTAAACTGTTTTATTTTAAGAGGGTTGGGCAAGAGGATTAAGTGCAGTCTGTGCATTTGTAGAGCAATGACTAACAGCATTGAGAAACTACTTCCTGCCCTGCTTCACTTACTCAATCCTTTGCATCATTAGGTTTTCAAAACTTACTGCAGAAAGGAAGATTGAACTGGGCCTTTATTCTTTGCCGCCACATGCCTTTGCTACACAAAAACTGCTGCACAAAAAGGAACCGTGGGCCAAGTTGAACATCATGAACAACTATGGCTTATAATGGGAATCATCTGCAATGAGTTCTTGAACTCACCTGCTCCCCTTTTACTTCAGTGCAGGCATATCAGAGACCTCCAGTTCCTCTGACTTACCACAGCATGATGTTTCACCTCAATCCAACATACTGAGGATAATTTTAACTTCAAATTGTTTAAAACAAGCAACTGTTCTAATCTACCAACGTTCAGATGCAGTCCTCAAGTGTAATTTTTTTTTAAATGGAAGTAAAAGTTTCTACTTTCCTCTTTGTGGCTGTGCTAGAAGGGAAGGGAAAGGGGGCATGTAAGCCCAAAGTCTACCAAATCTCATTTATAACCCAATAAAGCCATGACATATCATGATGCCTGAATCAGCTCATTACACTGAAAGTGTATTGAATGCTTTGGAGACAGCTGGTTGGGTTTTGTTTTACCTAACAGGCAAAATGGCTCAGAATGAGACATAAATACTTGGAGGGGGAAGTAATATATTAATGTTTAAGCAGCCTAAATTGATGAATCTCCTAAGTTTAATTTTTGGGAATTCTTTAAAACTCAAATTAGGTGTAATCCAGCCAGTAGTAACCATTCCATTCCAGCAGAAGACCCTGCCAAGACAAAGACCAGCTCTGGCTCTCTAATCTCAGCATAACTCAATCTGTTTTTGAGTTCTACTGAATTCTAAAATATATACTACAACAGTTATTTAAAAGAAAGAGAGGATAAGGCAGGAGTGAAAAACTTAACAGATAAGTCCCTAGTAAAGTGTGTCCAGCTTCGGTCTGAAAAGTTAATCAAATAGTCCAGGGGACAGGTATATAATTATCCACCATTTATATTTTCAAGCAGTTTTCATTGTGTCACAGACCCAATTCAAAAAGGGGCTTTTTGTCAATAAGTATTGGATATATTTTAAGATACCACTAATTCTATTTAGTATACCTATTTGAAATAGCATTCACTTTTTCATTTAATAAGAAAGTCTAAAATTACCAAAGTAGTCTACCTTTTGTTTTTTACATTAAAAGGTTCTGTCCCCTTTGGTTTTCTCACTTTATGGTTTGTAAAATATTGGGAAACACACATGCACACAGAGACAAAAATCAATAAGCAGTAAGAGCAACCTCAGTAAGAAACCTAACACAAAACCAATGTTTTGGAGAAGCAGGGAGGAAAGTTTGCTGGAAAATGTCATTTTAATGTTAAACTCAACAAAAATGCATCTCAGCAGAAAAGTCCAAACTGGTTCTGCAGAGTTGTTGCTGCACTGGTTGAACTTTTCTGTGCTATTCAACTAAAAGTTAACACAAACACACATTGTGTCTGGACGGCACTATGATGTTCTTTCAAGCAGGCAGCCTAAATTTAAGTGTTGTGACAAGAACAGGGACTTCAACAATTACATTATTTCGCAACTTGTCTCCCGAACATCAGTCTTTTCTTCTCACAATCAACTGTAGTTGAATTCAGACTTCACTCAGCACAACTGTGGGAATTACAAAGAGGATTCAAACTGTTTGTTAGGGTCAGGTTCTGCCTCTAGCTTTATAGCAGGTATGCACTCTGATTTAGTCCTCCTGGTTTTGTGATGTGGAGAGTCAATGACTATTTCAGAACAAGAAATACTAATTGAAGGGGACTTGTCCGTCTTCTTTGCAATAGTCTTTTCCACAGCCCCGCAACACTGCTTCAGAGCACACTGGGTTCTGCAGGGCAGTTCACATTTGCTTACACCCTCATCAGAGCCTACATCATAGCCCCTAACAGTGAACTCCGGCTGAATCGTTGTCGCATGTATCCCTTCATCATGAAAGATCTCTTTAATATCTTTAGCCACTTTCATGTACGATTCTGGGTCCTTACATTTTATATGAGCTGTGCCAATGATCCTGCTTCCTGCCAGCTGCCAAACATGCAGTTCATGGACAGCTTCAACTTCTTCCAGTTTACGGAGTTTCTCATTCAAAGAACGAATATCAATTTGCTTGGGAACAGTTTGCAAAAGAATAAGAGCAGATTCTTTAAGCAGTGGGTAAGTTGTGTACAGCAGAATGCAAACCATTATCAGACATAGAGCAGGATCTAAATATAAGACCCAGCAGGGACCAGCTACAGGAATTTTCTCAAATTCAGTGGCATTCATCCTGCCAGAGAGCTGAGTAACATTTTCTCCACAATGGTCATCCTTGCAAGGGTTAATGCAAGGCCCATCTCTGGGGCATGGAGTCCAAAAAGAGTAAAATACCAAGGCGTTCACCACAACAATAACTGAACCCAAGGCATCTCCAAGGACATGAAGAAATACTCCACGCATGTTGAGCTGACCGCTTGTGTCTTCCTCAACCTCCATGTCAAGCGAGGAGTGATTACTAATATTCCCATTGGGCTGAAGTTCCATCGGACTCTCTTTAACTACATCACCTGCAAGACAAGACAACACAGTTATGCAAAAAAGAAACACTGAAGGTGGAACAGAAACAGCAAATGTCAAATTTCTAGGATAATAAGGTTGTCACCTGATGCTGGAAAGAGTGCACCAAGCAAACCTATTTGGAAAAGGCTAGGGTGCCACTGCAGGAAAAGCCCTTTTCTTAGGGCTTTTAGACCCACCTCACTTCTTCGGTAAGGGGTCCCGCAGAAGGACCACTGAGGACAATCTTAGGGCCTGAGCAGGTATGTATGGGAGGATATGATGTTTCAGGTAACCTGGCCCCAAACCATCTAAGGCTTTGAATGTTAATCCCAGCACTGTGGATTTGACTCAGACCCAGAGCTGAGTAGTGGCCTAATATGATCACAGTAAAAGTCCCTGTTTTCAATACAGCTGCTCTAATTTGGAGTTTAGAGATAGAAAAGATAGAGAGTAGATTTCTATCTAATTAGAGAGAGAAGAAAAGGTGGGAGAAATAGAGTAGTATGAAGTCATGGGAGAGCTGAGACAGTTTATATTTAAAAAAACAAAAACAAAATTTCCTACCTGTCACTGCAAATAACACACAGAGAGCAGTTACTAAATGCATGCATGTCAACACTGACCTAGGAAGGAAGCAGGAGGAGTATCTCTCAAAAAGGAGATACTCATTTGTCAAGAATGTATGTATTCTGATGCATCAACTACATTCTTTCTTATTCTATCATCACTTCATTTTGGAACCCTTATTCTGTCTTTGCATTTATTAAAAAATAAACACACACTTATTCTCCCTTACAAGTTTAAACGAAGATTGTCATGAATTTTGACCCAGATATAGGGTGCAATCCAGAATCTGTTTCCAACAGAAGCAGCATCTAAGCTCATGACATCCTTTCCGGCAGAAAGAAAGTGAAGACAATGTTCACCGATTTCTCCCTTCCCTTGCCATTCCCAGAACACTATCCCCTATGCCTGCAAAACAGATTCTACAAGGTGCAGAACTTCAGAGAAAAGGATATAAATGAAAACCATTCCTTCCCTCTCTTTCTGCTAGCAGGATTCCTCCAGTGAATCAGATGTTTTGTGCAGACAGAAGAAGCCCTTCCACTCGCAGGAAACACATCTGAGAACTAAATAAGTTGTGCGTGACCCAGTATTAGCAAGAGTGCTGAGCAATACAGCCTCTTGGCAAAAGCAACAATATAGCCCTCTTGAGAAAAGCAAGTGTTGTTATACTGGAAAGCTAGTATAGCATTTGCCAACTGTGAATAAAAATGACAATTGTATCAAAAGAAACATCTTCCTCTGGACTATCAAAAGGTCTTGAGGAAATTTATGTGTAGGTATCCACAGTGAGCAAAATACTACTTGCCCAGTGCTTTCACCAATGTAATGGGTAGAATTCGAACCATCACAACTCCTACACTTGTTTCACTAAATTAAACCCCACCTATATAATGAAATTTACAAGTCCCATGGTGGCATCCACAGAGTAGAGATCAAGAGTTAAGCTTCTGAGGGCTGAAAAAAGCAGTTGAGATTTTAAAAAAAGTTACAGCAGGACAAAGATTGTATAATTAAGATATGAAAGTGTCTCAATACATTTCAGGTGTCTGGACCTATGCAAACCTGGATGAATTGGCTAGCTATAATGACAAAGCTGTGCTGCTAGGTCACCACAAACTGCACCGGGGCAAGCTTACGCTCCACCTGATTTCGCAAGACTTATGTTAAGGTCAACAAGGTTGACTTATAAATACAATCAACCTGAAAAGTACCTCCAGAATTGCTATGAGATTTGTGTGTGTGAAATCATGCACCACTATAATTCTTCCTAGGCATGAACTGTCAAAATCACTACTATACACGGACAAGGCTTAGAATGATCTAAACATACTTTGGTCTGGTCATGTCTGGCCAGGGCTGCAAATTCAAGCTAATAAAGAGCCTGAGGGAACAGGACAACTTACAACGGGCCACCCAGAAGCTCATGCAGAGGCTAATGGTACAATTACAGATTGGGGGCTATGACAATAGCACATGCTGCTGGCCCGCTTTAGGGAAGGTGGGAGCAGTGCCAGCCCTCTGCTCCAAACAATCAAGCTAAGCTATTAAACCAGATGGTGGCCAGGTCCTACTGGATGTCGTAATATGCCCGAGCATGATCCAGAACTCTGGCTGTCCATCAAAATGTAAAATAAACCAAGTTCATTAGCATAAATTCAGAATGTATAATTGTATATTATCATAAATCAAATTCATTTCTAGGCTAGAAAATAAGTGTGTTTGAGGTACTGCTAGTCCTTGAGGGCCCAATTATGTATTCCAGAACTATGAAATTAAAATATAGCTGTCCAAAGAAGTTTGATGTTTACATTTTAGAAAACCTCAGATGATAAGTGATTAAAATGTTCTAAATATAATCAACTTCTGGAAGAATACTGAAGCAGAAGGACGTACTGCAGGTAACAGAGCAGGAAAAAGGGTTTTCACCACTGTTAGTTCTGCTTGACTGTTGTTACATGTTGTCACGTCTTCTCTGACTTACGGCGACCCTAGGAATGGACGTCCTCCAAAATGCCCTGTCCTTGACAGCCCTGCTCAGATTCATTGAAAAGGGGGGAGGGGGCTTATGTTAAAACATTTGTTACACGGTAGGAGAATCATTTACACCATGCAGCTTTTGATTTGATGTAGCTCCTGAAAATTGTTTTAGAGTTAATAAGTCTTTCATAATGGACTGCATTTAGAGTTTCCCAGTATAGCAGGTCGGTAGGACACTTGCAATGCATGTAATTAGAGAAAAAGAATTATGTGAGATTTAGACGGAGAAGGCATTGCCCATCCACATCCCAGATCTTCCACCCTACCTTCAGGACAGTTGACAGCGACGGGCAATTTTCACCTACTTGGCTCCATTAGGAATCCTGTTAGGTACAACTAACATCATGCAAAGATACCGAGTGTAGAGAGGGAATGTCAGTCAGGTCCTGCTACTCATCACGCAAGCGATATCCAAAGCAGCTAAGAACCTGCAGCACCTATTTGTTTTTCTACTAAGTAATGTGGATGGGCCCTCCTGTAGACATTATGAGCAAAATATACCTATTTTATAGGGTGCCTTAATATTTCCTAGAGGATAGCCATTAATAAGTTTCTGTGATCTTTAACGGTCACATAAAACTTATGAGAGAATTTGAGGAAGAAGCTACAGCAGTGCTCTTCAAACTACCTGCAGACGTTCCTACTCACAGATGAGAACCCCCTATGTGACTGCCCGTGAACCTTACCACACTGCTGGCGATGTTGGTACATGCTGCAGGAAGTATAGCCAGCTCACCCAAAGCACTAATAAGATGAGGCACCTCTGTCACCCCACTTGAATGTAAAATGTGACCCTAAAACACCTACGTTCTTGTGCACTATAGGGCAAGGTCTCCCAGGGAAAGTTACTTCTCTCAGTTCTCTTGCTGTCAAGGAGCCTTGGTCTCTCTTCTCCCTTCCACAACCCCTCATGAAGAAGCCATGTTAGTTGGAAGATCTACAATCTTTGCCAAGCAATGAGTAACATATTACATTAATGGCCATAGTAGCAATCTCCCAGATGATCGAAAAATTATAATGAGGACACATGTGATGAGACAAGAATGGCCACAGTAGTGCCAAGAGTGTGCATTAAGGCCAGCATAGCACAATCTGGGGTCAAAGACAAACATCTGAAAATAAAAGCTTTTCTGGCTGCTCAAAAGGAAAGAATAATTAGCACAAGCCAAGTAGTGCTTGCTATACAGCATTCTCATACAAAAATGCATCAATATGGGCAAGCTGAAACTTTTTATTCTGCAAGTCACTTTTCCAACACACTTGGGCAGAGGTGGTCCTTAGAAATAAATATTGGCTCCCTCAACTGTCATTCCTCATCATGAAGCCCACAGGTCATTTGGCCTTGGAGAGGAGTTATTTCAGAGAAGACTGTGATTCTGTTGCTGTCTTGGCCCCGGCACCTCTGGCTCTAGAGAAAAGAAACCCTTAGCTATGGGCAGCGGCTGACAGACTAGCACAGGCCGCCTCCACCTCCAGGGTCCCACCCGCCCAGCAAGCCCCTTCCTCCCAAGCGCTCACCTAGCTTCTCCATGCTGACTCCATTGGAGCTGCTGAAATTGTCCACCAGGGTGTTGGTCTCCTCTTCTTTATGTAGGTCGCCGGGAGGCCGCTCCAGCGCCTTGCTCCGGGAGCCGCTGCGACTCCGGCGGCTGCCTCCGTGCGAGTGCCCGTGGCCACCGTGCTGGTGGAAGAGGCAGAGCCCCAGGACGTTGATGAGCAGCCCCCCGACACCGACCCCGATGACTACCCAGGGCTGCTGGATCTCGTGGGGCTCGGTGAAGCGCTCGATGGCCTCCAGCAGGATGGTGAAGCAGAGCGCCGTCAGGAAGACGGCGTTGACCAGGGCGCCCATCACCTCGGCCCGCACCCAGCCGAAGGTGTTCTTCTTGGTGGCGCGGGTGCGCTGGGCGAAACGGACGGCCACCAGGGCCACCACCAGGGCCATCACGTCCGAGAGCATGTGGAAGGAGTCCGACAGCATGGCCAGCGACTCCGTCAGCCGGCTCACCACCACTTCCACCACGAAGAAGAGGAAGGTCAACGCCAGCATGCACAGCAGCCTCACCCGCCGGCAGCCCTGCCGCCGGCGCGGCGGAGCCGGGCGCTCGCCCGGGGGACCCTCCGCGCCCATCCTTCCGGAGCACAACGACCCGCTGGCCTCTTCACCGCCCCAGCTGCCCGGCGGCGGCGGCGGCGAAGACGAGGAGGCTCGGCCGGGCGCAGGAGGCAGCGACGGCGCCAAGAAAGCAACAGCGACCCGCCGCCAAACAGCTCGGCGAGCGGAGGAGCCACGGCCAGCAGTGGCGAAGCCGCTGAGGTGCCGGAGCCACCCGCGAACAGCTCCGCGCGGTGCGTCGCCTCTTCCCCGGCAGCGCGCCTGTCTCTCGCCGCCTCGGCTCGCGCCACTGCTCGTCCCCGCACTGGTGCCGGCGCGCCGCCTCGCCTCCTTCTATCTCGACCGCGTTCCACGGAGCAGGAGAAGCAGCACTGCTGCTCTTTGCAGACGGTTTGAAACTAAACTTTGCACCCGAACCCCCTAACACTTCCTTTCCACACGGAACCCCTGAGCCACCCGCCGCCCGGCCCCGCCCACCAAGAGCCTCCTCATTGGCTGCGGCCCCGGCAACCTGGCGGTCGCCGCTCACACCTCCCCACGCGATTTAGCCCCTAGGGACTCTCACGACAAGCCATCCGCCCCGCCCACATAAAGCTTCCCAATTGGCCGCGGCGGGCTCCAGCTTCTCAGAGGCGGGGCCTAAGAGGCGTGGCAATGGCCTCGATTGGAAGAGGTGGCCAGTCACGTGGTGCTGCCATCCTCTCGGCCCCACCCTTCTGGCTTCGTCTCCGAAACAGTCATTTTTCGGGACTAGTGCAAAAGGTGGTTGCATTGAGCGAACAGAAGCGCCTTCTTCCTCCTCCTCCCCTCCCCCCGCGTTCGCCGTTTTCCACACGGCCCAGCTGCGGAGGAGGAAGACGGCACCTTCCTCACAGCCGCCCTCTGACGCTCTGCCCGAGCTTCCCCTTTCGCCTCAGTGGCACCGAATGGGGCCCTCCCGGGCCTTTCTGCCGCGCCCTCATACGGAGGCAGCGCGGGGCGGGTGAGCGAGACCAGGGACATGTGCAAAGCTGTCAGTGTGCGCACGACGCCGCAGTCCTTCCCCTCGCGGGACCCGGGAGACACGGATGCCTGTGGCGTGCCCCTGCGTGTGGCAACACTGTGTCAAAATAAATTCCCACACTTGTATGTTTGCAAACGTGCTTCCATGTTTAAACAGAATGTGCATATTTCTATTTATGGGAACAAAGGTTGCTATGTTTAAAAGTAAGATTTCCATACATTTATCTATGGAAAAAATCAGAGTTTTATGTTGAAAAGTATTTTTTCCATTTATGTATGAAAACATACAGTTCCTTATTTGATGATAACACATTTAAGCATGGAAATATTGCCAAGCTTAAAAATAAATTTCCCATACATTTCTATATGGAAACGTTGCTAGTCGCGAAGTCGTGTCCGACCCATCGCGACCCCATAGACAACATTTCTCCAGGACTTCCTGTCCTCCACCATCTCCCAGAGTCCACCCAAGCTCACACCCACTGCTCCAGTGACTCCATCCAGCCACCTCATCCTCTGCCTTCCCCTTCTTTTGCCGTCAATCATTCCCAGCATTAGGCTCTTCTCCAGGGAGTCCTTCCTTCTCATTAGGTGGCCAAAGTATTTGAGTTTCATCTTCAGTATCTGGCCTTCTAAAGAGCAGTCAGGGTTGAACTCTAGGACTGACCGGTTTGATCGCCTTATGGAAACATACAGTCTCATTTTTAAAATAACATCCCCATACATTCTGGGCTATCATGCATTTTGCACCACAAACGAGTTCTTATGCTCCCTTATGTAACAAATGTGTTACCTTCTAAAGTGCCATAAAGCCCTGATGTTTAAACATCTTGACCAACACAGAGCCTAGGAGGTTATGTAGTTATTTAAAACATTTGAATGCCACACAATTGTGCCACAGCACCTCTGGGTGGCTCACAGTCATGAGATAAAACATGATAAAAAAACTAATTGCAACATTTAAAAACGCAATGTGAATAAAATATGGATAAAAATATAAAACAGATTATTGAGTGGTATTATTAATTTATTTAAAACATTTGGGTTAAATCTGAATAGACCTTTAACAAAATCCAAATCAACAAATTAATAATACTGACCCCACAGTAAAGGAACAGGGCATACAACCCGTTCTCAGTGACATTCCCTTTGCGAACTCCAGCTAAGAAATCATCACCCTTTTCTGAACTGAGGCACCCTTACTGCATGGACATGGTAAGAAGACAGTAAGTCGCAGCCTTTCTGTGCTTTTCACAGTTGTATGACAAGGAAAATTATGAAGGTAGCTTCACTTAAATAAAATGCATGACTGTTGCTGTTATTTGCCATCAAGTCATCTCTGACTTACAGCAACTCTATGAATTAAAGCCCTCCAAAATATCCTATCCATGATAGCCCTAGTTAGCTCTTGTAAATTCAAGGCTGTGGCTTCCTTGATGGTCAACCCATCTCTTATTTGGTCTTCCTTTCCTTCTTCTATCTTTGACTTTTGTAAGCGTGACTGTCTTCTCCAAGGAACCTTGCCTTCTGATGTACCCAAAATATGACCCCCTCAGTTTTATCATTTTTGCTTCCAGGGAAAGTTGTGGCTTGATTTGATCTAGGATCCACTCGTTCATCTTTCTGTCACTCCAGGGTATTCACAAACCTCTCCTCCAGCATCATGTTTTGAACACATCAATTTTCTTCCTGTCAGCTTTCTTCACTGCCCAGCTTTCACATCCATACACAATGCTCAGGAATACAAGAGTGTGGATAAACTTGGCTGTGGTTTTGAATAAAACTTCCTTACACTTGATAATCTTAAAATGCATGGCTACCTACCATGCAAATCCATACCTACTAAATCAGGAGCAATTCCAATCAATTTATGTTCTCCTATTGTCCAAAGCAACAGAGGGCCTACATTTCTCTTCCTTGGTGTCATGAATCCTTTAGTGAAGAAGTAAAGTACTTACACAGCCAGAGCTTCCTTTTCATAGAAATCCAGTTATGCATGTACCTTTTCCATAAAGACACATCCTGCCAGAGCAAGACATTCACATAGTCATCGTCAAAGGGACACCACTCCACATTACAGACCTAAGGCGTCTAATAAATATATTGCAGATTTTATCATTACTTGTTATTGCTATTTAAAACATTTCTTTGTCGCTGCCTACAGGCCTCTAAGGTAGCTGATAATACAAAACAGGACTGCAGTAAAAGGCAGTGTTTTTCGATGAAGGCCCTGGGAGGATGGATAGAAAATGTTCAGCTCCTGGCTTTAAATATTTCTGTTGCTAGTGGGGTGGCTATTTCAACTGCTGCTTCTTGAAGGTTTCATGGAGACCATAGGGGTCAACATTCTGCCTCCCAATGTGTGGTACTTAGAAATTGTGGCCAGGTAGCACCAGATATGTCCACCTGAGGATTTGTCCACCTGAGGATGTGGCATCTTTTTTTAAGGGGAAGTAAAATGTTCTGGCTCTTACTGGCAGTAACTTCTTTGCAGCTGATGGTTGATAAGATATTATACTATACATATTGGTGTATAAGACAACCCTTGAAACTGAAAATAACAAAGCAAAAATCAAGAGGTCACCTTACATGCAAGGTGAAAAAAAATTCCCTTACCATAGTTTGTCTTTTGCATCAGGTCACCAGCTGCACCTGCCCCACATCCTGGGCTGGCTGCAGCAACAGCTAGGAAGGGGAATCCAGAGAAGATTCTCCTGCATTGCTTCACAAGTCACACACACGCCTGCATGCCTGGTCTTGCATCCAGTGCCCACCTGCCCTTGCTGCCACGTACTGCAGTTTTCAGAGGTACTTGCATTAAAAATAATAACTTTTGAACATCTGCTGCCCAATTAACTGGGAACACAGTTTTAGTTGAAAGCTTTTTGATGCCTTAGCATATCCATTGGCATAGAAGGTGCCCCATCAAACTAAAATAGTGAAGCAAACTCCATGTTAGGCATAATTAGGACTGGAATAGGGAATAGAACTGCCAAAATCTTAGTTCCCTTATACAAATCCTTGGGGTGACCAAACTTGGAATATTGTGTTCAGTTCTAGTCGCCTCTCCTGAAGAAACGACATTATTCAGTTGGGAAAAGTACAGAGAAAGGGAAGTAAAATGATCAGGAGGCTGAAGCAGCTCCCCTATGAGAAGTGGCTACAACTGGGACTGCTCAACTTAGAAAAAAGGCAAGTAAGGGGAGACATGACAGAGTTGTTTAAATAATGCACGGTGTGGAGAAAGTGAAGAAGGAGATGCTTTTCTCCTGCTCCTATAACATTTGTACTCAGGGCCATCCCATGAAGCTAACTGGTGGGAGTTTTAGGACAGATAGAAGGAAGTACTTCATCACACAGTTGTATAGTTAAACTTTGGAATCTCCTGCCTTGGAAAGTGGTAATAGCCACCAATCTGGATGGTTTTAAGAAGGGATTGGACAGATTCATGAGAAAGGAGGCTATCCGGGCTACAGGCTACACCACCTGCTGAGGAGCTTGGGCAAGAGGATGTATGTCTTGCACCCATCCTGCCTGAGGGATCCCTGAGGGCAGCTAGTTTGCCTCCATGTGTACACAGTGCTGGACTAAATGAACTTTTGGTCTATCCAGCATGGCTTTTTTTTACACACCTGGTCCCCAGTTAAAGAACAAGTTCCATTCCTGAGATCGTCTTTAAGTCAAATTGTATGCAAGTTGGATCACATATATAAAAAGCATATATAACAATTAAGAAACACTTCCATGTACACTAAAACATCTTACACACAATACAACATTCTAATAATAATTATAATACAGTAATAATAAAGTAACTACAGGTACTGAGGAGAGAGAAAATTTGTATGTATGTGTGTAGGTATACAGCACAGTTCTTAAAACAATTTAGATGGAAAGTTAGAAAAAATAGTAGCAAGATTATTAAAGGTTAGCCCTCCTTGAGCTAACATTAAGCCTAACATTAACTGGATGATGATGGAGATGGGACTGGGGTTGGAGAAGATGGACCTGGTGCTGGAGAATCAGGGTTTGATTGTGTTGCTGGAGTGGGGTAGTTACCACTGGATTCACTTTCTAGTTCCCACTTTGCCATTTGCTTGTGCCACTTGCTGCTTTTTCCTTCCTGTTTCCCTTTCCCTCCTTCCTTCCCTTCCTCCCTTCCTAGTCCTTCTTTCCTTCCTTCCTTCCTTCCTTCCTTCCTTCCTTCCTTCCTTCCTTC
>NW_025335568.1:51486390-51488517 GCF_004798865.1 Varanus komodoensis | reverse complement strand
TTCCTTCCTTCCTTCCTTCCTTCCTTCCTTCCTTCCTTCCTCTCTCTGGTGCCCAGCACCCCCCAGCCAGCACTTGATGCCCAGTGTTTGCTGCCTGCAGGCACCTGCTTGCCACTCAAGGGCAAGACGGGACTTCTGTGCTTGCTTGTTCATAAGTAGGGGTTGTCCTTAACTTGGATGTTCATAACAGAGGGACTGGGTATATTCTTATGTTCAAGCTATTTAGGATTCTTGGGAGTCTCACCAATTGCACTGGTAGAAACCATAGCAATGGTTAATTAACTAACGCTTCATTAGTTAATGTTTCTAGATGTTACAATCATTGTTTTAACCAAGGCCAAAACTATTATTTTAATCAGCCTTTTGTCATCCAGTCAATTACTCAGAGTGCAATCCAATCTGGATGCCCTTAATCTTCCACATCTGGAGGATTATAGACATCCTATAAAGGGCAGGAGGGGGTACTCCAACACTGCCAAATAAACCATGGTGGGTTGTGACACACACCCTTGGCCATTTGAATATTCAGGCCATGGTGGATTGGCATCCTGGCTTATCTTAACATCCAAATACATCAGTGGTGGTTTGTAGGCCTTTCCATAGCCCTAAACTTTCCACAGTCCTAAAAGACTCCATGAGTTGTTTGTTGACCACATTTGGATGTCATGATAAGTCATGGTAACTGCTCACCATGTCTGGAGTGTTCAAAATGGCAAGCAGCACCCTGCACCCCACCATGGCTTATTTCAGCCATAGTGTAAACAGGCCCAAAGAGAAAAGGGGCTGGCAGACAGAAAGAGAAAAGGGGTGAATGACCCTTTGGCTTTGGTCCTGTACATCACTGCTGCCAGGTGGTTCCTATTTATTTTTATTTATTTATTTAGAATTTTTGTATCCCGTCCCATTGCAAGAGCTTCAGAATGGCTCCTATGAGGGAATGCAGATCTGAACAGAATCCCACCCACTGGAAAGCTTCATCCTTGAATTACTTCTCTTTCAAATTATGCTACAAGTAAATGCCAACACTTAGTGGCCAATTTGCCATATTTCTCCAGTCATGTGTCCACCCACTGCAACATCAATATGAGTTAATAAACAGGCATATTACCTAATAATGGAAGCTAATGACACATTTTGTGTAATATGTCAAAATGTCTGGCTTTTACACATCTTTCTTTGCTGGAGATTGTGGAGGCGGAATGTGGGGAATCCTTTAAAAACAGGGTCTCAGAATTGTGCAATATAATTAATCTAAAGGGACATGGAATGGTAAGCAAAGAGGAAAGGAGTAGGATATAATCCACTTAGTTGATAAATCCATAAAGGATACATCTTCTGCCACTGAAGCAGTGTCTATTTGGGTGCTGAATATGGGTCTTTCTTCTCACTGTAGGACTCAGCATGGCTTGCTGGGAAGGTGAAAACTCTCTATTTCCATGAAATAAACTATATAACTAATGTGCCCCTACCTGGAGTACGACTGCCTGGTGACAGTGACACAAGCGTTGGTGACTTCCCGCCTAGACTTCTGTAATGCGCTCTATGTGGGGCTACCCTTGAAGACAGTCCGGATACTTCAATTGGTTCAAAATAGAGCTGCCAGGCTGCTGACGGGGACTGGGCGTTATGTTCACATGACTCCAGTCCTCTGTCAGCTTCACTGGCTTCCCATTGAAGTCCGGGCCCAGTTCAAGGTGTTGGTGATGACCTATAAAGCCCTAAACGGCTTGGGTCCTGGTTACCTGCAGGAGCGCTTACGTCCATATATGCCCGCCCACCCCCTGAGATCAGCGGGAGAGGCCCTTCTCCGGGAACCCTCCGTGAAGGAAATTGGGAGGGTAAGTACTCGGAAGAGGGCTTTCTCTGCGGTGGCACCCAATCTATGGAATGCGCTCCCCAGAGAGGTCCGCCTGGTGCCGTCGTTATTTGTTTTTCGGCGCCAGGCAAAGACCTTTTTATTCAAACGTCATTTTAACTGTTAATGGTATTTATTTATTTTATTCCTTGGCCAGGGCGACTTATTTTATTTTATATTGTTAACTTGTTTTATATTGTTAATTTATAGTATTTTAATTGATTAATTTGTGAGCTGCCCCGAGGCTTCGGCGAATGGGGCGGCATAGAAAT
>NW_025335568.1:51391652-51486290 GCF_004798865.1 Varanus komodoensis | reverse complement strand
CTGCGGTGGCACCCAATCTATGGAATGCGCTCCCCAGAGAGGTCCGCCTGGTGCCGTCGTTATTTGTTTTTCGGCGCCAGGCAAAGACCTTTTTATTCAAACGTCATTTTAACTGTTAATGGTATTTATTTATTTTATTCCTTGGCCAGGGCGACTTATTTTATTTTATATTGTTAACTTGTTTTATATTGTTAATTTATAGTATTTTAATTGATTTATTTGTAAGCAGCCCCGAGGCTTCGGCGAATGGGGCGGCATAGAAATTTTCTAAATGAATAAATAAATAAATAAATAAATAAATGTCAGATATTATGTTGCTCATTTGAATTCTGATAAAAGTCAATTTCAAAGTGAACTATATATATGGGGGGGGGGGGCGCAACCAATAGTGTGGGGAGATAGATGACCCCACCAAACCCTGTGCAGGGAGAAAGTCATCAGAGATGAAGCCATGCACCCGGATGTGATTTGGTCCTTGGGCTCATTCGAAGAGTGCATTTTCACCTGCCCCGAGCATTCTCCCACTGAGGATAGGACACAGGCCAGGCCAGGCTGCAAAGGCCAGCTTTGTTCCTTCTTCCTTCCCACATGTGTATACTACTCCCTTAATCTCCTCCATAAGAGATAAGAAGGATATCCCACTGCATGCCACTCACACCCTACTGGGAGTGGAATTTCACTGCTATCCCAGATCGCAGAGTGAGCTGTGAAGAGAATCCTGTTCCAGGTCTCCTCATTAAGGTCCCAGTAGCCTCCAGGCCAGGGTGAGGCCTGCAGACTGGAGGTTGCTCTGCTCTGGGACAGACAGACAGACAGACAGACAGGATGCTTAGCAGCCTAGCATTTATATAGGACATTTTCATAGAATCATAGAATAGAATTGCTGGAAGGGGCCATGAAGGCCATCCAGTCCACCCCCCTGCTGTTGCAGGACACCATGTTACACCATCCCACTCAGGTGGCTGCCCAGTTTCTTTCTGAATGTCTCCAGTGTGGGAGAGCCCACCACCTCTCCAGACAGCTGGTTCCACTGTTGTATTGCTCTGACAGCGAGGAAGCTTTTCCTGATGTCCAGCCTGAATCTGGGTTGCTGCAGCTTGAATTGATTATGCCGTGTCCTACATTCTGGCATTAGTAAGACGAGATCTTGACCTTCCTCTTTGTGGCAGCCTTTGAGGTACTTATAAAGGGATATCATGTTACCCCTCAGTCTTCTCTTCTCAAGGCTGAACATACCCATTTTAAATGATCAACACTTTGTACACATTGCCATAGAAATTCTTCAGTCACTTGAGTATTGTTAGATAGGAAGCAAAAGAATGGTTTGCTTCTGACCCACCTAGTAAATTCATGAAGGCAGAAACATTGTGGAGTCCTTATTCATAATATGGGTACATAGCTTGTTTATTTATTTAATTCCATCCCAAGCTTAAGTAGGCATGTGAACATTTTACAGAGTGATTCAAGTCTGGAAAATACATATACACTAGATGAAGATTTAGACTTAATGACTAGAACATTCAAAATGCTCATAGAAGGCAAGCCATTGAATTTCCCATCCAAATCACACCAAAGCAATTCTTCTGTTCATCTGGGACAAAGCCAATAGGAGCTGAGAAATATCTAATTTTGGTTCAATCGTCCCTACTGAATGAAGAAAAGGATATTTCTGATTGTTCAAATATAGGCAGGGAAGAAACAAGCCACAAGCTTATAATAAGCTTGATGAGGAAAACAGAAAGGAGCACCAGCTTGCTCAGGGAATGCAATAGGCAAGCAAACAATAAGAAAAACAAAGAAACATTTTAAGGAACATAAACAGCATCCAGGCCAACAATAAAGAATTGTTTAAATATATCAAAAGAAAGTTACTAGTTAAAGAAGCAGTTGGGCCACTGGATGACTAAAGGAGTGCTAAAGGAGGACAAGATGATTGCAGAGAAGCTGAATGATTTTTTTCTTCATTTGTCTTCACAGCAGAAGATTCAGAACAAATACCTGCCCTTGAATTCCTTTTGGAAGGGAGTAGGAGGAATTAAGGCAGATAGTAGTAACAAAGAATGAAATACTCAACCTTATTTACAAAGTAAAATCAGTAAATTACCCAGACCAGATGGTATCTATCCTAGAGTTTTTAATTAATTTTCAAGCTAAAATACAAGCAAAAAATAGTACATTTAAAATACAAAAACATATAAAATTAAACATACAATTAAAATAATTCTTATAATACCAAAGATACATCTTACAAAAAACTGATTCAAACATTTCAGGACATTCCCCACTTCCAAAACTGTAGTGATTCTTTTGACAGCTCAAATTCTCTCCACTTTTTAAAGACATACTCAATAAATACAACCCAAATATCACTCAACTTGTTTTTCTTTATATGCCCTTTTCTCACTTTAGTATCACATGCAAATTTGTCATTAATAGCTATATTTCAAACCTCAATACCAGTCAGACAATTAGTCAGATTTTACCATCTAACGCTTAGTTATAATCAATCTCCATGTAGTTATTAAATTTATCAATTCCTTATTTCAGTTCCATTTTCAATCAAATACTGAAAGTAATGCTATTGATTGATTGATTGCATTTATATACCACCCCATTAGCCCAGAGAGCTCTCTGGGTGGTTTACAAACATTATTTACTAATAATTCTATGCAAACTAATGCAAACAGTATTGGAGAAGGGGGGGACATCCTTGTCTAGTACCTCGGCCTAGGAATATTTGCTTCCTTATATCATCATTTACTGTTGTTGTTGTTAGTTGCGAAGTCATGTCCAACCCATCGCGACCCCATGGACAACATTCCCCCAGGCCTTTCTGTCCTCCACCATCTCCCGGAGTCCACTTAAGCTCACACCAACTGCTTCAGTGACTCCATCTAACCACCTCATTCTCTGCCATCCCCTCCTTCTTTTGCCATCTATTGTTCCCAGCATCAGACTCTTCTCCAGGGAGTCCTTCCTTCTCATTAGGTGGCCAAAGTATTTGAGTTTCATCTTCAGTATCTGGCCTTCTAAAGAGCAGTCAGGGTTGATCTCCTCTAGGACTGACCAGTTTGATCGCCTTGTGGTCCAAGGGACTCGCAGGAGTCTCCTCCAGCACCACAATTCAAAGGCCTCAATCCTTTTGTGCTCAGCCTTCCTTATGATCCAGCTTTCACAGCCATACTTTGCATTTACTGTTACATTTGCTTCATTAGCTGCGTATAGTTGTTCTATTACACCTTTAAATCATTTTCCAAATTCTACTTTCCTAGAGTTCTTGAAGAACTCAGATATGAAAATGTTGTCCTTCTTATCAGAATATTTGATACTTCCCTAAGATCAGCTTCTGTACCAAAGGACTGGAGAATGGCCAACATTACACCAATTTTTTGATAAAGGGATCTGGGAGATCCAGGGAGTTACAAGCCAGTTAATGTCTATTCTGGGTAATTTGCTTGAAAGTGTTATTAAAGACAGAATCTGTAAGCACACAGAGGCACAACGCTGCTGAAGAAGAATCAACATAGCTTCCTTAAGGGTAAGTCCTGTCTTACTTACCTATTAGACATTGTTTTTTTGGACTTCCAAAAGTCCCCCACCAAAGGCTCCTGAGCAAACTTTTCAGTCATGGAATAACAGTGGGGGAGGGGTCCTCATATGGATCAGTAACTTATTAAATAACAGGACACACAGAGTGGAAATAAGTTTCTCCTAATGGAGAGAGGTAACCAGTGGGATCCCACAGAGTTCTGTGTAGGACCAATGCTTTTCTATCTATTCATAAATGAACTGGAATTAGGACTAAGCAGTGAAGTGGCCAAGTTTGCTCATGGCGCCACACTCTTTAGGGTGGTTAAAACCAAAAGGGATTGCCAGGAGCTCCAAAGGGATCTCTCCAAGCTGGGGGAGTGGGCAACAAAAAGGCAAATGCAGGTCAGTGGAAGCATGTGTGAAGGGATACATGTTGGGGAAAAAAGTCCCAACCCAGTATAGGTTGACGGGATCTGAGCTAGCAGTGGCTGATCAAGAAAGGGATCTTGGAGTGGTGGAGGAGTGCTCAGTGTGCAGTGCTTGCAGCAAACGCAAACTCCATGTCAGGCATAATTAGGAAAGGAACTGAAAATTAAACTGCCCATTTCATACTCAGTATGATGTTAGATCTGAGCTAGCAGTGACTGTTCAAGAAAGATCTTGCAGTGGTGATGGACAGCTTGATGAAAATGTCAATCCAGTGTGCAGCTGCTGTGAAAAAGGTAAAGTCCAAGTTAACCATAATTAGGAAAAGAATTGAAAATAGAACAGCCAAGAACTTACTTCTCTTATATTTGGTGTGCCCATACTTAGAATATTGTGTTCACTTCTGGTCAATTCACCTGAATAATTGGAAAAAGTACAGAGAGGGGCATTGAAAATGATCAGAGGGCTGGACTACAATTATCAGAGGAGTGGCTACACCAGCTGGGACGGCTTTCTTCAGAAAAAAAGGTAAGTAAAGGAATCATGACAAAGGTGTTTAAAATTATTCATTGTCTGGAGAAAGGGAAGAGGGAGACATGTTGTGACTCTAGATCCCAGTGGGGTCATCCCATGATGCTGATTGGTGGGAAATTTAGGCTGATAAAAGAAAGTATTTCTTCACACAGCACAGTTAGACTAAAGGATTCACTTGCGTAGGAAGTAGAGATGATGGCCACAAGTTCAGATGGATTTGAAAGGAGATTGGATGGATTCATGGAGGGGGAGACTATTAGCAGCTACTAGTCTTGCTGGCTATGTGCTGCCTCCTTTACCAGAGGTGGCACGCCTGCATATTACCAGCTGCTGAGGAGCTGGGCAGGAGGAGCTCTTGCACCCAACCTGCTTGAGGTATCCTGAGGGCAGCTGGTCTGACACTATGAAAATAGACTGGGTGACCTTTTGGGCTATTCTTACGTTCTTATGTAATAGGCAATATAATATATAGAGAACAATTACCACTTTTTGCCCATGATAGCTAAATGAAATCTCTCTTTTTTACAGGTAGTATCTCTGAATGCAGATACCAATTTTTGGAATTACATAACGAGGGGGCTCCAATAAATGAATTTTGATTGATGCTATGTTATTTATTCTAAATAAAACAGAACAATAATCTTTGTAAAACCCACGTCAGTAATCAGGAGTAGTTCACACTTGCAGAATTTCAGAGAGTCCTGGTTGCAGTTTTATGCCCACTTACCTGGGAGTAAGTCCCATTGAACTCAACAGGATTTAGTTCTAAGAAGATATGAATAGGAATGTGTGAATAAGAATGTGTAAACACTAGCTAGTTGAGACAGAAAAGGCTTGGGAAGTTCAAAATAAATGATAGCACAACTAGAAAACTCCGATAATTTTTATCTGATTTTTGCAGATGGTCTGTGGGTGTTGCATTCTGACACCTGCAACTTGATTCAAAGATTAAAATAGTCTGTTGCAAGAGCAAAACAAAAACAAAAAATACCACTAAACACCACCCTCATATAAAAATTACATTTGAAGAAAGGACAGGGAAATAGAAGCTTCACCTTCAAAAAGAATAGGCTGAAGAAACTTTAAAATTGGGGGTTTCCAGTAACAGAGGAAAGGTTGGCTTCATAACAATTGTGAAACCTTTTCTAATAGTTAATTAGTTAAATTAACTATTAGAAAAGGTTTCACAACCTTACCTGAGACATTTATTTCTACTGCCAACATGTACTGTTAAGAATTGGGTTAAGAGAGCAGGAGAAAAATGTCTCCTGAAACCAGAGTTCCAAGACCATGTTTTCATCCTGACTGGTGCTCATGAGCAGAGACTTCCAATTTCTTCCCTGCAGCAGCAGAAGAGGAGCAGAGTGGCAGGTGTATTGTGTGAGCCAGGATTGCTGAGCCTTGATTTCACAATGGAAGCCGATCGCGTCTGAACCAAGCCATGGTTCCTTGCAGCCTTCCCCAGCTTGGTGCCCTCTCCATAGATGGATCGCAACTTTCATCAGTCCCAGCCAGCACTCGTACTTTACACAATGGGAGTGTCAAATTTAAAGTACATATGCATTCCACTGGTGATGGCAGAGGAGGAGCAGTGGAATATATTTGGCTGTCATCCCAATAGCAAATTTATTTTTATCTTTCTACATAATCATCTGTTCTTTGGAAAACAAGTGATAATGATTCACTGGAAGAAGAAAAAACTAAAAATGATGAATTCCTGGAAGACAGGGAAAAATCTTTTCATCTCCTGCAACAGCAATAATGGCCCTGTGATTGGCAAATGAACAGGCTGTACCTTTTGATTGCTTGCTCAGAATTGGGGGCGGGGGGGCTTTTTGCAGTCTCACATGCAAAAGTTTTGCTGGCGAATTAACTCTGTTTCAGTTTCTCTTGCCTCTTGCCAACAAAGTTGGCATTTAAAATTTGTTCAAGTTAAAATGTGCATTAGTCCACTGTACTGTCCACCTTTTGAATTCTGCACATGTTTGGTGCTCAGGCAAAAGGCAGGGATACTCTGGAATCAGTGTGAAAAGCTTGGAGTAACAACTTTTGCAAAACTAGTAATTCAGGAAGGAATAGCATGAATAGTGACCCATCTCAAGATGGTTCAGGGTTGCATCTCGCGCTGGGACAATCCATCTTTCTCCTAGCCTCATTGGTGTCCACAGAGGATTTCCTTGTCATGCAAATTACAGAAATTTCCTTATGTCTGAATTCTTTATGTGCACTCACTGGAACCTTAATAATACTCATACCCAACTATTTGTACTTTTTAAAAAACTTCAGATGAAATCCAAAGACACTCTTAGCTTTCATCCAGTTTGGACCTGAGACTGTAAAACAAATACTTTTACCAATCTGATGGTTTATTGGAGAAAGTGTGGTGCAGTGGTTAGAATATTGGTTTAGGACTAAGCACACCCAGGATCAAATTTCCACTCTTATCCTGGAGCTCACTGACTGATCCTAGGCTATTCACTGTTTTTCTGAGCCTCACATGGTTGTTAGGCAAAATGTATGCTGAGTTTCCTGGAAGGACTGTGGGACATTACAGTAATAAATAATAATACCTCACAGGGTTGTTGCTGTGAGGACAAGATTGAGTGGAGGAAGAGAATTATGTAAGCCACCTTGTGTTTCTTGAAAGGAAAAAGGGTGGGAAATAAATGTAATAAATTAATTAAATAATTATACTAAAGAAATAATGCCTACTACTAATATACTACCGTATTTTTCGCTCTATAAGAAGCACCTGACCATAAGACGCACCTAGTTTTTAGAGGAGAGATCCATGGAAAGCTTCCTGATAATCACAGGCACATTCCCCACATCACTTCCCCATGGGCTTCATTAAAAGACAGGTTGCCATTTGAAAACACACACCGACCTGTGATTAACAGCTCTCACCTGCGCCGGAGCAGCACGCCGGTGGTGGTCTTCTGGGCGGTGGGGGTGAGCAGTCCGTCTCTCCGTGTGGCCGGTGGGTTAAAGCCCGCAGCTCCTCCTCCTCCACACCGCTCCCCCTGAGCGGCACAGCTCTCACCTGCGCCGGAGGGGGGGCGGCAGAGCAGGGCGTGCCGAGCGCGTGCCGGCCAGGTGGTGCCATGTGGTGCAGGTGACCGGCAGCATCCCAGGCATCGGGCACACACACATTCGCTCTATAAAATGCACTGACATTTCCCCTTACTTTCGCGCCTTATAGAGCAAAAAATACGGTAATTTATCTGCATATGCGTTGTTATACTCGGAGAATAATGGCACAATGAGAGAGGTGACAGCAAGATTGAGAGAACACAAAGCTGTACAGAAATACCAAGTAAATAAATAAATCTGAACAGAGGGGAACAAACCCCTCCAAAATAACCAGTGGGAAACAAGCACACACAGCAATCCTAGAAAGGTGGTTAACCATTGCAGGACCTTGGAAAATAGTATAGGTAAGCAAATTAAAATGCATAAAAAATTCTGGAAGAGGGCTTCTTTAGGTAGATGGATCCCTAAATAGAAATACTTCATACTGGAAAAAAAAATTGGTCATACCGCCCACTTGTTAATATTAATTGCCACTAGATGGTAAACTAGCTGACAGTAAAGATTCAAGGATTTCAGTTCCTCAACTGGTTTTCCACAGCAGGATACCCTTGCTAAAACATTTAGAAGAAAATGGAAAATATGGCTATAAAATGAATAGTATTTTCATTTATTCCTTCATCTCTTGTAATGCCTATGATTTGAGTAAGTGTGATCATATAATAATTTTCCTGAAATCTTCCAAAGCCATCAGGAGTTGGCTTGCATAATTTTGCATTTATCTGCCTTGATCTGAGCTACCTTCAACTATTAAAAATTATAGCTATTATTGGATGAATATCAAGAATGAGGTTTGTGTGATATTAAGATGTTTCTGTTTTTCTTTTGACTATGAAATCCATGTTAATTGTAGCCTGTGGTTATAAAACAGCAATTAATATAATAGTACATTGGAGGAGCAAATCGTAGTAGAAAAAGATTTAATTATCTTGTATTTTCAATGAGCTGTAAGAGTCAGTTGAGTAAACCCACTATAATTATGGATTGTTGTGACATATAGCAATGCTTTTCCAGAAATGTAACTTGCAACCCAAGAGACAGGATTAACTTAGTTGACTTAGGACAAATCATATGATTCTCCCAAACTTGTCCTGAGGGGAGACCAGACTCTGAGCTCCAAGGTTCTTTAACTGCCGAGCCAGGACTCCAAACAAGGAGCCCCTGCCTCTCTCACACCTGGTATGGAATGAAGGACGCCATCTGTCTCTCCAAGCTGGAAGTCAGCTGCAAAGATGGCTAAAGGGGTTTACTGGTGGGAGGGAGGGAGGGGAGGAAGTTGAAACCAATTGCTTATGCCGTGACCAAACAGCACCCTGGGCTCCTTCGCTCCCCTTCTGCAGCGCTTCAACTAGACAGCTGAACATGCCCATTTAGATTAAGCACAGGGTGTGAGGTGAAAAGTGGTGGAGACCGTGTGGAGATCATGTCCTGCACTGGGTGCACAAGATCCTCCGTGTTTGCAAGCTTATGTGCTTGGAGGACAGTGAATCACACCATTAATGTAGGCTTTGTGTAAAGCAAAGACAGATTTTAGGTTTTTGGATCTACTTTCTTTTTTACTAGAATCCAGAAAGCTTCACCCACCAGAGCCAGGTGCCAAACAGTTTGAGTAGACATGCCAACAGTAAGGAAGAAGGGACCTCTGAGTACACCCTGAGACAGGAATTTGATTAGTAGTAGAACTTACAAGTTGTTTCACACAAAAACTACTTCTGCTCTGCCCTCCATATTCTTTTCCAGTGGTCTAATTTAGAGTGGGGGGAAGGGAAGCTTTTCCATTGTGTCTGTTGCTGGACAATTGGGAGTCAAAACTCCTTCCTGATCACCCAAAGATCTACCAGTAGACCTTGATCAGCATTCTGCCGCGGTTGGTGTAAGGAAACTCATGTACCCAGGAAGATGTAGAAAAAGAGGTACATTGGACAGAAATCTTGTGGCATATTTAAGGTTGCACAATCAGTTCTTGGGGAACTCTGGCCAAACCTATGGAGTTACATCTTGCTCTGATTGAAATGGCCAGCAATTTCACTGCTGCTGTGCCCTCCAGAGGAAGATTTGTGCTGATAAGCAAGCTGTCCTTCTGGGAAGCTCCGCTGTCTCTAATGTTATCCTCATTAGGGCTCAACTGACAATTAGCACCCAGGCAGGACCTACCACCGTGCTGACATCTGCTTGGGAGGGGGGCTCTACAAGATGGCTGGGCCTCGGCCTGGACCACCATTTAAATTTCCTTCAGGGCTCTGAATAGGGTGTCTGCGTTTCCTTCTTTACAGAGGACAGTCCTCTCTTTAGTTTAAAGTCAAAGAACCCATGAAGAGCAAATGCCACTGTTATTCCATTAATTTTTGTGAGTTTCAAAATTCAAAAATAAAGAAGAGAAATAAAACAAAACAAAATGTTACCATTTTCTTACATAACATTTGAGTAAATTTATTACCATGTATGCTATGTATTCTTATATAGTTAATGTATATCAAAATATGCTGCTGTTCTTAGGGATATGTCTGCATAGACTTCAACGAAGGCAGATAGGCCTCTGTTTATCCACTTGTAAATTGAGCCTAAAGACTGCCTGTTCAAAAACTAAAAGCTTCTTCAGCTCCTCAACTTATTATGGTATCAAGCAGCAGGGCCTTTGAAACTGCCCGTTCATTGTGAGTAGCTAGACAGCAATTTAAGCAGGGATAGAGATGCATTGTATTTCTATTTAAATTATAGAGATCATTTCAGAATTTAAACATATACACAAAATGTGCATATGTAAATATTATGCAAATTAGTTTCCATCCTACAGTTCTTTAAGAACTCAAAAATGAAATGGTTGCTCTTCTAGCAAAACTATATAACATGTTCCTCAGGTCAGCCTCTCTACCAGATGATTGGAGAACGGCTAATGAAACACAGATATTTAAAAAGGGATCTGGGGGACGCAATGAACTACAGGTCACCTAATTTAACATTTGTTTTGGATAAAATGGTTGCAGTCATTTTGAAAGATAAAATTAGTAAGCATCTATTCTAGAAGGACATGCCCAGTTGAAAAAGAATCAGTGTGGCTTCTACAAAGTAAGTTCTGCCTCACCAAGATTTTAGAGTTCTTGGAGAGGATCAGTAAACACAAGGACAGTGGTGATCCTGTAGATATTATTTTCTTCAGTTTACAAAAGGTTTTTGACAGAGACCCTCACCCCAAAACCTGACCATACTTGGCAGTTGGGGAATAAAAGGGGGACAGAGAGTTCTTATGGGTCAGTAAATGATTAAAGAACAAAAAGCGGGGAGTAAGCATACATTGTAATTTATCCCAACTTTGAGGACCCACAGGGATCTGTATTGGGACCAATGCTTTTCAATTTATTCATGAATGAGCTGGAATTAGGATTGAGTGGCAAAGTGGCCAAATTTGCTGATAGAACCAAATTATTTAAAATAATAATAATGGGATTTCAAGGAACTCAAGAAGAATCTTTCCAGACTGGGAGGATGGACATCAAAACAGCAAATAGTTCAAGGGAAGCAAGTGTAAAGTGATGTACAATGGGCAAAACATACCAGCTTTTATTTATTTATTTATTTATTAAAACATTTTGAGTATAAGCTGGTGGGATCTGAGCTAGGAGTGACTGGCCAAGAAAGAAATCTTGGGTTTGTAATGGACGGATGGGTGAGAGTGTCAACCCAGCGTGTAACTGCTGTGAAAAACACAATGTTCATGTTAGCCACATCTAGGAAAGAAATTGAAAACATTACCGCCAAGATCACAGTCCCTTTCAGCAAATATTTTGTACAACCGTACTTGGAATCCTATATACAGTTCTGTTCACCACACTTATAAAAGGATATTGCAGAGTAGGGAAAACTGCAGAAAAGGGAAACTAAAACATTCCAGGAGCTGGAGCAAGTCCCCTGTGAGGAAAGTTTCTGGTATTCCTTAGCTTAGAGAAAAATGCAAGGGGAGACATGATGGAAGTGTACAGTATTACGCATTTTGTGGCGAAATGAATAGGAAGGTTTATTTTTCCATCTCATAATGCTAAAGCCTGGAAGCATCCCATGAAGCTGATTGGTGGAAAATTCAGAACTGTTAAAAGGAAATATTTCTTCAAACGGTGCATAATTGCACTATGGGCTTCTCTTCCACAAAATATAGCAGCGGCCACCAATTTGGATGGGTTTAAAAGGGGATTGGATGCATTCATGGAGAATAATGCTAATCAGTGGCTACTACTCCTGATGGCTATGTGCTATCTACCTCCAATATCAGAAGCAATGTTCCTATATGCACCAGTTGCTGGGACGCATGGATAGGAGGGAACTACTACAGTCATGTCCTTGTCACTTTCCCATGGCCAGCTGGTTAGCCACTGTGTGAACAGAATATTGGACTAGATGGACCTTTGCTTTTTGCTGGTCTGAGCCAGCATAACTTTCCTTGTGTTATTATATCCTCTCTCCTCCTCCTCTTTTTCTTCCTGGTGATGAAATTCCTCTTTCTTTTACAATGAATGTATCAGTGACCTCCCTAGTAGTTAGGCAAGTTGGCTAAATTGAAAATAGATGGAAATGTACAGGTAGATCTATCTTCATTAATGCTTCATGGCTCGCTATCCAATTTTATAGACAGAATGAAAAATGGCCAAACAAAGACCCACACATGCACACACACTAGAATTGTTTCAAATCCTGGCATATTCCAACCACTGCAGAATGATAGCCTTCGGATTTATAAATGCTATGCTTTGTGTTCTTGTTTAAACAAGGATTATGTGCATACAGCCTTCTCATGCCAACACCACTTCTGGCCATCTACTGTAATGCTGACACGCACAGGAGCCTTAGAATGCACCTAAAAACAGTCTTCTGGCAACAAAGATTAAGCCCTGGTGAGCACCTGGAGGCCTTGCCTCCCCGTCTTATCACTGGCTCTGCAAATGCCTATCAGGACATAGCAGAAAACAGGAAGTGTCTGAGCACTGCCACAGCTATTGCCTTTGCCGCTGAGGCAGCACCTCGATGAGCCCTTGGTCTTGCTGCAGCCTGCACTTGGCTCCTGCCTCTGCCCAGCCTCTCTCTATATGCACATCTTCGTTGAGTTCCTGGATGATGCCAACTCTGGGTAGCTGTTGTTGCCTGGGGATGTTGTTGCCTATCCGGGCCACGACTGCAGCTTGGCCCCTGCCGCTGTTAAACACATCTATAGGCCACCCTCTAAGAAAGTTCTCACAGTGGCCCTCAGCAAGATCTGCAATGATATAAAATTCTGCAAGCAGAAGAACGGTGATATAAGCAGAGTCCAGCACAGAAGCAAGGATGTGCAGACACAAGGCAACCATACAGTTGAAAGCCAAGGCAGGTTAAAGGGAAATAAAAAGACCTTCGCCTGGCACCAAAGGGGTTGCATTTTTTCTTGGGGGGTCCAGTCAACAGCTCGGCCCCCCCTGAATGTGCCATCTTCTTCATGAGCCCCATGGAAAGAGGGGCAAGTGGGTTTTAGTGCCCTTCCCACGGGGCTCTTGGGCAAGCACCAGTGCGAGCGCTCCCAACGTGCCCAAACCCCACCTCCCTGCCCATCTCACTGCAAGCAATTTTGGACTCAGTACACTCCCCCCCCCCTTTTTTTTTCTTTGCAGAGATCACAAGTCCAGCGTTTGTGATCGCCACTGGGACAGCCCTGAGCAGTCCCATCGAAGTGCCCTGGAGGCATGTTGCAGGGACTTTCTGTGGTTGCCAAATATGCTTTTAATGCACAAAATTTATGCACATTTTTTAAAAAATTAGCTGCAGTTGAGTTGTACAACTGTGAACGTTAGCATTTACACAACTACAGGAATTTGAAGGCTCAGCTGGGGCCATTTCCAAAGAGAAACAACCTTAGATGCTGGCCAGAAGAGGCTCCGAAGACATTTCCCCCTACTTTGGTTTCCTTGGCAGTTGTCAGCAGGTGAGCTGTCAAGAAAAAACAAAACCACTAGCTGATAAAAGGGGGTTCGGGTGGATATATGTCCCCTTTTCTACAAGACCCTTAAAACAATTTCCCCACCTCAGTTTCCATGCGGGTGCACATTTTGCACTTTATCCCAAGCCTCTAGGCACTCCGAAAAGTGCAAATATGCCCTCCACGCTTTTTCAAAACTAGCTAACTGCCAAAACTCTGCATCCCTTTAAAAAGGGGGGTTTGAGCAGGTGCAGCATGCTCTTGGACTAGGGCAGCTATCTGTGTATGTAAGCATATACTACTTACCAACTATGTTGTTCACTCGCAAAGTCATGTCCAACTCTTCACGACCCCATGGACAACATTCCTCCAGGTTCCCACTTCTATCCTACCTTCATTTTAAACAAAGGGATTTGGGCACCGGGCACACACCACGCCGACTGCAGCTCTACGTCACAGCAGCTCCATTCGCCCCTGCTTCTTGAGGTTGTCCACCCTCTCGCTGCCACCAGCATCCTCCACTTTCTCATGCTTGCCAATTGCTTGCTTGCCGGGGCATCTCCTGTTCCTCTGTTGTTTGGGCCACAGTGAGAGGCAGGTTGCCACCATGAAGAGAAGGAGCACATTTAGGGGGCTCTTGCTAGTGGGCCCCTTCTGAGGTGTGGGTGCTCAGCAGGTGCCTATCCTTGATGGCAGCCGCATTTCTTCAGCTTTCACAGAGGTCCATCTTTCCTTGCTCAGTTCTCACCTCCACTTCCACATGGAGGGCGCAGCAATGCCCAGTGCCCTCCGTGTCCCAAGACCAGTCATTGCCCTAAACTGAAGCAGACCATCAAAGCTCAGAGCTTTCAGCATGCTGATGTTGTGCCGCTCACCCACACATGTAAGGGCTTCGTTCCACGAGGGGTTCAACCCAGTGCCTTAGTGAGACTGCATCTTCTGTGTTCACTGCAGGAGGAAAAGCATGTCCTTTGCATGGGTTTTCCCCCCTGGGGGTTGTATTTCTCTGCCTGGAAACACAGGAGAGGACCTGGAGGGCACTGGCATCACGAAAAGGCCCTGCGTGCTTCCATGAGTGAGGGCTCGCAGGTGCAGAATAAATACCTCATACTAAGAAACTCTTGCAGCTCAGATATCTGCTGACTGTGGCCGCACAGCAGTCCCCCAACAGCTGCTTCTCCCATTCCCACTCCAGTTGCTCAAACATTTGAAACGGGGACCTCAGACGAATCTGCTTCCTCCACAGCAAAACTGACCACTGCCATGACTTGCAAGAAAAAGAAATGAGCTACAGTTCACTCAGCACGACTAGAAAAGGTAACTATCTCACTGCTAGAGCTAAAGTGGAATTGTACATTTGGAGCTGCCTCTTGGTTCTCTTCTGATCGTTCTTTGCTTGCTCCTTTACCTCTTTAGCCAGCTATTAACTGTGTTTCCTAAAAAAAAAAAGGGGGGGGTACTGCAACAAGGTGAACTTGATCTCCAATGGATGACAAGTTTCATCACGCCATTCTTGCCAGAGTTCCTGGGAAAACTCAAATTGTTTCCACTGGGCTGCTCTTTCTGAAGCAGGTTGACTCAGGTTGCCTTGTGATTCTTGACTTCCCTACTCAAGGGGCTTAATGGAAGTATATTCTAGGCAGGGTAGCCTGGAGCCAAAGGAGGGTGATCTGCCGGACAGAAGCAGCCGGGCAAGGTACAAAGGGCTTTTCTGCGTGAGGTATTTATTGTAAGAGATTCCTTGCCCACAGAAGTTTGCAGGAGCTTTTGCAGCCATTTTCACAGCATTTTTTCAGCACTAGGAAAGTGAGGTATTATTTCCTCATCTTACTCATCACAAGAGCAGCCCGCAATTCTGTTCTGTTGCCAGCATCCCACAGCTTCTCCTTCTGGGTCTGTAATGGAAGACAGAGAAAAGCAGAGGAGTGAAAAGCATGGCTGGAGGGGAGGGGGGACTGTTTGGAATGGACAATCCCATAAGAAAACGGAAGCCGAAGCCACAGTCAAAGGATGGGGTGAAAGCACCAAAAAGAGAAGCCCTGAATCAGGAGCACAGTCCCACATGAGTAGGACTGCTGTCCAAGAGGGGTTGGGCTTGTGGAGCCACTGCACAAGCAATCGCCAGCCAGTGACTTAGCAATGTTAGGGTCATTATGGAGAGTCTGGAGCTGGGAAAGGAATCTGTCTGGGGGCGACTCTGCTCCCTAAGTATTGTGGCTTCTTTGGTGTAGCATCTTCCGATGATGGCTCCTCTGGGCCCCACTTGCATTACGGCCAGAAACAGATCCTGTTCATCCTCCTCTGGGACCTAGGAGGTGCCTGATGCTGCTAGTTTCCAGCAGCTACTCAAAATCTGGGACAGGGAACATTCCCCTCCTCAGGGCAGTGAGGGTCTCCGTGGCATCAGAACCTATTCCTCCTCCCCAGTGAAGGCATTTTGCAATGCATAGGAACGTAAGGGCTCTTTCACATGTTCTTCTGACATGCATGATGTTCAACATGTGTGTGACTAAAGCAAGGAAGAATGCAAACGACAACACTACAAGTAGTGTTGGTTTTATGTTCACATTAGGAATCCACAGAACCTCTGTCTCATTCAGTCTTGTCTTGAAAAGAAATCCTATGTTTTGAACTAGGGTAGGAATCAGTGATAAGAGACAGCTGGAGTAAAGCTATTTAGGAATAAACCAGCCATCCCCAAATTGGTGCCTTCCAGGTGTTTTCCCAGCATTCCTGATCATTGGCCATGCTGACTGGGGATGCTGGGAGCTGATGTTCAAACATGTGAAAGGCATCAGGTTGGGAAGGCTGGAATAGAGACTGCTACCCTTTTGGAAGTAGATGTGTTCCCCCATGACTTTACAGCCCTTTGATTTAATTTGTCAGCTAATGATACAATGTATAGTGAATAAGCTGTGGCTTCTTTTCTTGGCTTGTCACACTGATATTGTGGGATCACTGCAGGAGATAAGGTGGCAATGAGCGGTAGGCAATTATAGTTCACTCCAGATTGGGCAATCCTCACAAACACCCTCTTCTGGATTTAGAGCAGGTTGGCTGCCATCCTGCTATTCCAACCCTGGATGCCAACCCTGCAGGGGAAAGCCCAAAGGCTGCATTGATGCCTGACTCAGTAGAAGGAATGGGATGGGAGGGTTGTGGAGAAAAACTAAGATCTGTAGCCCAATTGTCCATCCATGAGCTCCCCTGCCTGGATCAAAATGCAGATCAGCCAGGAAGAAGGATGATGCTGTAAACTGGCAAGGAGAAATCAGGAGGTTTCATAGAAAGTGGGGCTACTGAGAGCATGGGGAAAAGAGCTGAAGATTGCAGGGAGAGATAATGGGTGACATCAGCTGAAAACGAGCTGCTACTTGTTTGGGCAGATGGAAAGACAGGGGGGCAGCTGCACAGGGAAGGTGGCACGCGGGCCAATTTCAATTAGGAAAACATTGAAATCTCAAGATCAAGTAGAAAGTTGGAAACGCTATGGAAAAATGCAGTGAGAGAGAAATGGGCTTCTTGCACAAGACTGTCAGAATAAGAAAGGTGGAGTCCAGCAAACCAGGAACCAACCAAGGAAGGTAAAAGCCTGAAGTCCAACAACTATCATCATTCCCCAGTCAGCATGGGCATTGTAGGTCCTTTTTTTTTTCTTTTTTGGTCTAAACATGCACATGCCCTAGGACACTGTGTGGGTTTGTATGAAAAACTAATTAAGTTCTTGAACTGGCCCATGTTTATGCAACACAACATGGCAATTATTATTATGGGTCACATTAGGTTGGGCCCTCTCTGATGGCAGCACATACCTTACCTGGTGAGCCTTTGGTTTCATGAAACTCACATAATAACCCTTCCATTTTGGCTCTGGCCTTGCATACTGAAAGTGCTCTGGTGTGCACATATTTTATTTCAAGCCAAGGTAAGCAGTAGGTTAAAATTCCTTTTAAATCTCAGCAGGTATATTGAAAGGGGACTATTTCCAGCATACAGCATCAGCACAAGAGTTGCGTGAAGCAGCGCCAGCTCCTTGAAGCTGGAGAGCAAAACAGCACTGTGATGCACTCTCCCCCAGAATGGGATGCACTCTTTATCTCCGTTAGACATGTGTTTCAGTGGGCTCAGCCCCTAGTCTTCCATTGTAGTGAATATTATTATATGCAAGCCTTTGGGCGTGGGACTTCGTTATCTGCAAGAGTTCATGGACTGCTTGGTGAACCCTTAGTGAAATAAAGAAGCTAATAATTAAACTCGAGGTCCTAAATAATACTGTTCAAAAATAGTCAGATGGGCTGCAATAGCAGCACTGCCACAATTTAGCTATATAAATAAAGAACTGCTCTGAAGACAGCAAGAGAAGGGGGGACCATTCTTCAGTGCATGTTAGGGCAAAAGGCAAGGCCGTTAGCCGGGGAGATACACTGTGCCCACAGTCCAGGCTGCCGCAGCCAGAAAGGGCCCAAATAAATGGCCAGAAAGAAGCAAGTGCAGAAGTAAATTCCATTTGACTCCAGTAGTCCTGATGGTGGCATTATGTAAGTGACTTTATTTCAAATGCAAAACTGCCCATGTAAGGGCACTTTAAAAATTAGACTAGGCAAACCATTGTGTTCATGTTGTTCTTACATCACAGGAATGTAGGTTGTTTTCATGCATGGGATGTCAGCTGTGGGGAGGGAAAGAGAAATGTCAGTTGTGTGTTGCACAACTGAGGGCACCCCCCACCCACCCACACATGCCACGCTGTTCTTCAGACACTTACATCTGGGATAGAAAATGATCTATCATCAAATGTAAGGATGTTTCACGACCAAGATTATGCACACCATTGTATTCCCAATCACTATGTACGGGTGTGAGAGCTGGCAGAAAACAAACTGATGCATTTGAAAGATGAAGAGAGCTTTGAATACACCCTGGCCTTACAGAAAGACAAACAAGTGAGTCCTAGAAGCAATCTAACCAGGACCAGAAATGATGAAACTGAAGCTGGACAACCACATGTTGGGGATTACATGAATGGAGCTGGCTGAAGCCGGGGGTCAGACTAGCCTAGGAGGGTCCTCCTGACTTGCTTTTTTCCTATATTTCTATGAAGCTGTTGTACCTTGTGGGCACATCATGAGAAGACAAGACTCAATGGAGAAGACAATCCTGCTAAGGAAAGTTGAAGACCAGTTGAAGATCAATTCCATGAAGGAAGTCACAGCTTTGAATTTACATGAGCTGAGAATGAATTTACATGAGCGTCAAGAAAAACCAATGGCAGGAGAGATCTTTAGCCATGCAAAGGGTTCCTTTGTAGAATTTCCCCACACGCACAAACACCCTCACAGCAAAATCCTCAACAAGCACACAAACAAACCTCACGTTGATTCCTACCAGGTTGCACATTCTGCACTTTAGGTGCTTGAGAAAGTGCAAAGCTGCATCCTCTTTCTTTTTTTCAAACAAAAGGAGTTTTGACAGCTTTGGCAAAACTCTGAGTCCTTTTCCATTTTCCAGTCCTATATTCTGAAGGAAATCTTTGTTAATACTTTTCAGTATGATTAGCACACCACATCCTGGTAACAAAGTGTCTCTGAACTGAATTATCATTCTAATATATTCGCTGAGCATATGTTGACAGGTGACTCACTGGAGGCTTGAGCATGTTCATCTATCCAGTCTGACACTAGAAACCTGAACAGTTCTTGTCTACCCCAAATTGATGCTTGCAGTTCTAATTTGGAACATAGGAAACTTCTACCATCTGTCCTTCTAGTCTAGGTCACCATCTTGTAGATGTCCATCTGACCCTCTCAGCATCTGTGCCCTCAACCCTAACCCTGAACTTCTCCAAGGGTAACCAAAGCAAAGGTGAACAGGGCTCAGTAGTGTAGGAAAAGGAATTACAAAAAATGCACCTTTTTCATTTTCTTCCAAAGGCTACAGTCGTTTCTGAATGTCCCATGATCTGGATTAAATTGATTCGCAATTACAGTGGCATATGCAAACAACAAAGAGTGTTCCCAGATGGAGGGCTGCAAAAGCTACTAATTGAAAGGCATTTTGTGGCTAGTCCATCTTTTCCTCCTTAACAGATTTTTTTTTCTGGTAAGGAAAAGAGACAGAGGCAGTACTGGGAAAAAGAGAAGGTTGCAAATACAAGACAACAACCTCTGGACCACCTCCCCCACAACAAAAATGATCTGTGAGTGAGATACAATAAAACCTCTTCTCAATGTAGTCAGAATGGAGAGTGGTTGCTTCCAGTTGGAAGAAGTATTACATATGGATTGAACTTAAAATGTCATGGACAAAATGTGACATATCATGGAGATGGCTAGACTGAAAAATGGAGCTTCTAGATGGAAAGCTCCTAGCACAATCCATAACTATTCTATCATTTTCTTGTTGAGATTGTTTTACAGGAAGGAAAAAGACAGAAGCCGCAGGAGAAGCATGGAAGCTGTCGTCTCCGTTATTGTTATGTGATGTCAAGTAATCTTATGATGACCCTATGAATGAAGGCCCTCCAGAATATCCTATCCATGACAACGCCGCTTCGCTCTTGTAAATTCAAGGCTCTGGCTTCCTTTATGAGGTCAGTCTTCCCACATTTGGTCAAGCTCTTCTACTGCTGCCATTGTCCTTTGCTAGCATGATCGTCTTCTCCAGGGAGTCTGGCCTTCTCTTGGTGCATCCACCATATGAGAGCCTCAGTTCCATCAAGTTTTCTTCTAGGGAAAGCTTTGGCTAGGACCCACTTGTTTGTGGGTCCCTAGGCAAGTTTGCTCTAGGACCCACTTGTTCATCTTTCTGTCAGTCCAAGGTATTCACAAAGCTCTCCTCTAGCACCCTGTTCAAGCACATCAATTTTCTTCCTGTCAGCTTCACTCCCATAACATTCCATGAAGGAGGCAGAATAATTCCATGATAGCATGGGCCTTATCTGAAAGCATTCTTAAAGCACAATCCTGTGCTTGTTTATTCAACCACCCCACTGCATATGATGGGACTTACCCCCAGTAAATGTGCATGGGTTTGTAAATGAAGTAGGAGTTCAAAATAGCAAATGACTAATTCTCTGTATGCGGAATGGATTATATTCATTAACAAGTGGATTGTATTTGTCGGCTATCAGAATATCACTTTGAGTATACCACTTATATCTTTTTAAAACCTGTAGCAGTTCATGAAAGCTGCTCCATATGTGAACAATTTTTTAAAATTCCTGTTCTGAGAAGGCATTTGCCTCCTTGTACATAAAGCTGGCCTGGGTCGGGCTGGGCAGGCAAGTGTGCCAACCGATGGCTTCCACTGAGCACCATGGCCTCTGCCAGTCCAAGGAAGGGTGTTCATCTGAACATGCCTGCAGAAGGTCCATGACTGTGACTCCTGCCTTCTCTCCGGTGATTGAAGGCATCCACATCACAGTATTCTACACTATAAGCCTTTCTACCAGCAGTGTGTGCTCTCTGTACCATGGTCTGGAAATTGTAGGTGGGCTGGGGGAGAAATAAACTATTCCATGAAGTGTTTGTTTTAAAATATCCTAGCATTTTTTCCAACAGTATTGCATCATAAATAAAATGTATCTCAAAAAAGATCAGGAGTGACTTCAGAAGGCTGGCATCATGGGCACTTGCTAAAGCCCACACCTTGGCAGGAGCACCACCACCAGCCTCCGAAGCCCCCAACTTTGCTCCTTCTTGTGGTCACAGACGGTTTACATGTCTCTGCTAAGTGAGTTAGCAGTGAGAGGAACAGGAAAGAGGAGCTTCTGCTCATCTTGCCCTCTCCTTTTGGGTGTCTGTGTGGATTTGGCCCAAAGGTGGAGAGCAAGTGCTTGGGCAAATGGCAACAGGAGAAGGACATGGACCCATTCAGGGACCGGGCAGCGGGGTATCCTGTCCAAGAGCATCCCAAAAGTTGGAGTTAGCCCTGAACAGCCTGAACAGGTTTAGTGCCAGCAACACGGTGTCGTTACAGCTACTGCTGAATTCTAGTGTGTCTCCCTTTCAAAAAATAGAACAGATTGAAGACTCATTTCATAACTGGCATCTGTTCTTCCTTTCAGATATTCTGCACCAATTCCAGTGAGGAAGAGGTTGTGCCCACACCCACTCGGAGGATACTCTGGCAAATGAAATAGACCCTCCGCTCAGAGCTGCAGGAGTGTTGTTCATGCCTTCAGTGGGTACCTGTAAGCCAGGTTGTGGCATACCCATCATTTCCATCCCTCTGTCTTCAATGACAAATTCTAGTGGTGGGTGTTGGCAGGAATGGAGAGCAAATGGAACCACTGGGAAACAGCTGCATGTATCAGCGTGCTTTGGGAAGCCCTGTGTTTTGCAGAAATATAATTAAAGAAAACAGCAACTGAAAAGTCCCCTGAGAAGTTGGATAAGCACTGGGCATGCACAGTAGCTCCAGAAAGTTGGGCGTGTTGGAAAGGAAAGCAGGTGTGTGTGGTGGGGTTGTTGGAGTATCCTGGAATAGGACATGGGTTGTTGGCTGGAACCAGGAACAAGATCAGTCTTGTTTGGAGGGGAGGATACACACCACATTTTGTTGAGGTCTGATTTGTTTTTCCCTGTGTTCACCAACATAGCTTTGGCATCCTGTTCCGAATGTGTAGATGCATAAACAGAAACCTATATTGTAACAGTAGCACTGAGAAAGGATAATGAGAAGAACAATTCGAACAAATAAAAACTATTGTATCAGATGTCATATGGATGGCATTCATACCTTGCATGAAATGTAATGTGGAATTCTTCAGAGTATCGCTTTAGACTGCAGGGTGTGACTTAAAGAGCCAGCAAGGCAGATAATTAAAAGTCGTTAGCCTGAATTGGAGGCACTTGCCAATTAAACAAAAACAACTGGCTTAAGATACTGACCCACAGATGTGGCCAGTGACCCATCAATGTGGCTAGTAGCTGTGGTTTGGCCTAAAATAATTGAGTAGATGTGATTGAGGAAGAATACTTTAAATATCTGGAATCCAGCCCCTCCCATATCATTAGACCAAACCCAGACTGGGTCAGTGGGAACAAAGGTCCCTGGCAGTAGCAGTCCCCTGGTAGCCCACCATTCCTAGAGCAAAAGTTCACAAAACTTGCGGAATGGTTTCGCATAGCAGGGTAAAGCTGTTGCAGTGGCACTCTTGTATACTGAAATATATCACTTGCTAACTGTTCCCACCTCAGGCCATATTTACAAATGTGGATTAAGATGCTCTGTCAGCCCTAAGTGTACACTGACAGTGCTCTCTTATATTCCTAAGGAAGCACCATCGAGTTCAATGAAATGTAAATCGCTTCTCGGAGAGACTTTTCTCATGTAGTTGCCCTGTCTCATTCATGCAATTTACTTGGGAGGTCGGGGGGAGGGTCCAACAATATTGGTTTCCATCTGTAACACTCCTATGTTTTTCCATCATTTCTTCCCTCTTTTTTTTAACTACACACACCAAAAGAACAAAAAATGAAAACCTGAGCAGGAGGGAAATTGAGAATAGCTACCAATGCCTTTTGATTTTCCACTCTAGGAGGAGCCACCCGGCAGGACATGCCTTTACTCCCAGGACTGGGGATGGAGCTGAGCTCAGAGTGGCCCACTTTGGAGTCCTTCTGAGCCCATAAGATGGTGTTGTGAAAGGCCACTGGAAATCATCTCTTCCTTTGCCACGTCGAGCCCGTTGCTGCTGATTGAGAAAGGGTTGTCACTCCTGCACACTCAGCAAAATGTGCAACACGCCGCCGATCTCCGTGTCCTGCTTATACCCTGCACTAAGAATCCATACGCACGCTTTGCTCCAGGTTGTGCAGTTGTCATCTGTGCTGTGCCAGTGGCTGAAGGGAACAAATGGAAATTCTTCCTATCTTGGCTAGGAAATATTGGCCAGTGCAAGCAAACAGGCTGCCATGGAATGGTGAATGGGACTCATGTCTGAATGTGTGTGTGTGTTTTCCTAATCAGCCCACCCTGAACAATCTCTTGACAAGATTGTTTAGTCACAGAAAGAGAAAGAGCTCTCCTCCCCTGGCAAATACAACCCTGGGACTGGGTTGCATTCACACCGCAATAGCGTCCGTGTGTGCAGCAGGCGTATACAACTTGGCTTGGCAGATGGCGAGTCTCAGACAATAGGCTTCATGTCAGAAACTGGTGGTCTGGAATCGGAGGAGTACAACAGGCCATATGTTAGACAGTGAAAATGTGGCAAGAGAATTTCTACACAATTCTTAATTATGTATAGATGAGACACAATTAAGAACCACATGAAAACAGTGTATACCTATTGCAGTGCTTGTGAAGGCTTGTTCTACTATAACAGAATTGTTACGGGTTCTTAGAGAATAGAAGTGAAGCATAAAGATAGTATCATTTTTAATAATTATAGCAATTAATAACATGGAGATCTTAAGCCATAATGCAGAAACTTGTGAGCTCAAGTCCCATGAAAGCAATGAATAAGACTTGTTGCCATGAAAAATACACCAGCCAGAACACTCCCAATATGTCAGCAAAATAAGTCTCTGGCAGAGACGTTCTGAGAAGGAAGAGGGTGGGTGGTTGGATGGTAAAAATGGGGCCGGTCTCTTTTGCATGTCTGAATTAGCGCTATGCTTGATTGGCCTGAGGCTCCATGCAGAAGGAAGTGATGAAATGTCAAAGCAGAGCCTCCGAAAAGGTCCTGTGCAGTTATGCTGCTTCGTTTTTTAGCCAAAAATAGAGAGGCACTGGAAGGAACCGGCAAGTACCGCATGTCCACCAGCTTTGTGCCTCGGTTCGGCCTGGGGGGCTTCCACTCAGCACGCCCGTTCAGGCTAGCCCTCCTAGCAGGATCGCCCTGCAGCAGCTTTCCCCAGCTTGGCACCCTCCACGGATAGTTGGATTTCTCCCACAGCTGTGCTAGATGGGGATGATGGGGCCTGTGATCCAATACGTCTGAAGGAAACCAGGCTGGGGAAGTGGGATGTCTGAAAATGGAGGGAAATCCTGCATGCTATGATAAGCAAGTTGGAGAACGGTGGGACATCTCAGTATTAGGAGTAGCATGAATATCCGAAAAACAAGAGTGACCAGACTGTGTGAAGGTGAGCAGCATAAAGCCTGCTCATGTGTTGTATGTTGACAGTGCATTTTCTGTTTCAGCAGGAAAGGAAATCTTTCCAGCAAGGCCAGGTGAGGCAGGAGTCGCCTGCAGCTGTGCTGGCAATTTTTTATACTCCCTTATAACTTGGACGATAATATCCATGGAAGGAAGGGCCACAAGCCGTGTTAAGCATTCACTTCGGCAGTTAAGGCACAATTTGTTCCAAGCAAAGGGCTTTGTGCCCGGTCCTGAACACCACAGACGCTGCTTTGGGCAAAGCACCCTCCCTCGCCCCCACCCGCAGCGGGCTCCCTGCCGGCTCCCATCGCCATCAGCCGCTCCTGCTCTTTCTCGGCGTTGCTGCCGCTTGCCTGCTTGCCAGGCAGGGAGCCAGAAAGCCAGCCAGGCGTCTCCTGCTCCTCTTCCACACCACCACTGATGCACACAGTGCTCCCCTGTTCCACACCACTGCTCCACACACAGGGAGGGTGCGCAGGGGAACCAGCAGGCTGGAACAGGGAGGGGGGCATCCCTTTCCAGTGGGCTTCCTGCCGCACTGTGGTCTCCAGGCAGGTATCCAACCCTGCCCACTCCCTGGTGCTGGCCCTGTGCATGGACACCTATCAATCGTCCCAACAGCCGTCACTCAGGGTACCGTCCCTGCAAGCCCCTGTGCAGCTTTTCTTGGAAGAAGCAGGACTAGAGAAGCAGGCCAGCTACCCTGGGAAGGACATGCTGTTGGAGCTACCAAGGGACGCGCAGAAGGTTTTGTCTTGGAGCGTGTCTGGGCCGGCCATGACACCGCATGTGCAGCAGCCCAGTGGTGCCCTGGCAAAAGGCGACCCACAGCAAGAGCAGGAAGCACCATTTTAGCCTCTGTGGCCCATTCCTTATGCTTTTCTGTGTATACAAGACCAAAAGATTTGTACTCTTAAGGTGCAATCCTAGGCGAGTTTAGACAGAAAAGTTTTCTGTCTAAACTTGCCTGGGATTGTATCCTTGGTATGTAGAATCTGTGAGCTGGCAGGATAATACATGTTGTCGGTGAATTATGAAAACAGAGGATGAGGTGATAAAGTGACACAGTAGAAATCATGATCAAAATTTGAAGCTAAGGTGGTGGTGGGTGGCAGTTTACCAAGCGTATGTCATATGGAGAGACCTTAAAGAAGCAGAATGTAGGAGATCTTGAGTAAACCATTTGTTTATTTGTCTTAAGTCAGCTCACTCCTGTCTATGCAGCTGTAAGTGGGACGTCTCAGTGTGTGTATATAACTAGTTCAATTTATTACCATTAAAAAAAACACCATGTTTTCAGCAACTCCAGAGAATCTAGATCAAATGCCTGGGGAAATTGAGAGCTCATTAGAAATGAAACCTGCTTTTCTCTGGAGTCTTTGAAGTCTGACCTACCACAATTTAAACGGGTCAAAGTGAAGGTCAGGAAGCGCATTGAGATCTCCCTTGATTTCTGCAGTGTGAGGTCACGAATCTAGGACAGCAGGAGACACACCCGAACTCCCGTATCGGCATGACAAGTGGCCTTTCAGTGGCACAAGAGTCCAGTGCAGGCTGCATTCCTGATGTGTGAGCACTTCCCAGAATTTTGTCCTCATGGAAAAAAATTATAAGATGAACATTTATACTCCCAAGTGCACAAAGACTTCATTCCCACTGCACCATTTATCTATCTAGAATGTGTCCAACTTCACCATATTAGTTACAGATCCTACATCCCATGTGGGTTTCTGTTGCTTCATTTATATTCAGGATGCTTCCAGACGTGGCTTTTTTCATGCCTTTGTCCATATGGAGGCACCCATAATTGGGTCTAGGGAGAGAGAAGGCTAGAGTTCCATGTTTTGACCCTCTCTGTAGTCCCACTGAGAGAAGAGAATGTGTTCCACCCCATCGAATGACTTCTTAGCTAGAGGATCACAACACACAACCTGTGGACCCCCCTTTCTGTGGCTTTGTCTGCCCCTCCCCCCACTGCCACAGAATCTGCCCCCACACTGGCTGCAGGAACGTAGCGTGTATGTTGCTTGGGGGAAAGGGTTGCAGATCGAGCACATGGAGCGCATGCCTTGTTTGACAGCAGAACTGTGTTCATGGGACTTGCTGCCTTTTTTCAGGCACCCACGGACACCCCCCCCCCCACCAACCATCAAACGTGCCCATTGTGTTCACCAAGAACCAAGCTCTTTGCTTTGTTCCCCTGCCTCTCCTTCTGGCCCAGACAACGGTGGAGATGACAAGGAGGAGCAGGAGGTGCCGGTCCTTCCATGCTCATGGGTGCCCCCTTCACGCAAGCACCTGCAGTGATTAGAAGAGGAAGAAGCTGGTGATCGTGAGGGTGAGAAGGGGGGTGGCTGAGGGAGGGCATCCAGGGAGGGTGTCACATGCAAGAGCTGGTCCTGGGACCTCCTGCAACCGTCTGATTTGCCCCTGTGGGAAAGAGAATGCTGGGCTTGGTTAGACTTCGGCAAGCAGGTCCTTATGAGGAAGTTCCGAGCAAATCTCTGCCACTCCGAGGCTGGAAAGGGTCTCTGGCTGGGGCTTTGGAGTCAGCACTCGCCACAGTAGCCACCGCTGGACTGGGTGGGCCCCATGGCCTGGCTCACCAGGGTCTCTTCCTACAGACACAATCCTGGGTAACCTACCTGCTACCAGAACGGACATCCAAGAGTGGCCATGAAGAACTGCCACATGGATAATTAGGTTCCAAAATTAAAAGTCCGCAGCTGATTATTCGTCATCTTCCTGATACCAGCCCAGATGCAGAACTGATCTAGGACTTTTCCATTCAAGGCACTTATCATCCACTTGTCATTCCTTATTCATGGTTGTTTATGGGTTCATTAGATGACTATGTGACACTCCAGTTTCGCTTGTGTGTTTAGCCAGCACTCTCAGCAAGTGCTTTAGAGCAGAGCGAACAGGATATTTAATTGCAGAATGGAAAAGCAGAAAAGAAAGTGCTCTTTCTGTCATTCTTTGATCTCAGCTCTGTGATGAAACCAAAAGCAGATTAAGAACCTCGTGCAGAAAAGTTCCAAGACCATTTTTTATTCTAATTTTCCATCTGGTCTTCCAAAATAGATGCAGCTCCCTCCAGCTTCTGTATCAGTTGCATCAGTTCAATGTATCCCAGTATGCCTTTTATTCAAGGTGAACTGCCAGTCACTGATTAACCTAGAAACAATAACGCTATTAGCAGAGCTTTTTGTTTGGAACAATGGCTAGACTGCCAACCTCTGACATGATCCCAACCCCGATAACAATAATTTCTGATTGCAGCAGCAGGTAAGAGAGACTGCACTTATCTTTGGATACAGGCAGCCAATGAACTTGATTATTTCTGCAACAGTGATTAGTGTTTATGCTCACCCTCAAATCAACCCAGGGGACTGGTTCTGATGATACCTTGACCTGCAGTTACACACACCATGGGTTGTTCCTCCCCCAGAGGCCCAGGTGTGGTTCTGCTTGTTCACAGCAACCTCATGTGGCTAAGCTGGTTGCTGTCTTCTTGTTGGCTCACCGCTTTACAGCGCACTGTCCTGCCTTTCAGGCTGCTCTGTACCTTGTGAGCTTCTGCTTAATGGGATACGGGAATTCGTTGCACAATTTGTTGTGTTGAAGTGTTCTTTGTTAACGACGCCAGACCACATGCCCTCCTCCTTCTTTTTACCAGACTGAAGTAGCCACGGCAAAGCAGCAGGCAGTGTAGAAGCATCTTCTCATGTGCTACAAAATGTACTTTCAGTCATCCACACCAACAAAATACAGGGAATACAGTTCAAGTTAAGGGTGGCTCTCTTCAAGTCTTCATGGTCCCAGGCCCACATTCCAATTAGCACTTTGGTCTACCCTTGAGCGAAAACAAGTTGTCCTGATGCAAGAAAGGGCAAGCCAAGAAATGTAAAAAGTAGGTTGTTCACTGGATAATCAGCACTAGCAAAGACTCTACCAAACATCTCTGCTTCTGATGCAGCATAAACATTCCCAAATTCTGCACAGGGAAGTGCTAAATCAATGCGTTCTTTGCAGAGTTAATAACACAGTAATACTAGATTGAGCAATGTTTTCCTTTTCATTTGGGTGTAACCCAGTCTGAGCAACACTCAGTCTTTGTTCTACAACTAGATGGATTAAGAAGAACACAAGCTTTGTTTGATAAGCAGTAAACCAAATTTCAGACTCTGTTTATGACTACAGGTTCAGAACAGGGTTTGGGCTAGCCCGTCTCTACGTAGATCCTTTACTTCCTTGATATACACAGGTATTAGGAAAATGTACTGCCGGTACATAAAGATGACTCAGAAGATACAGGAGCAGGTGCCTTGTTTGATGCTTTGATGAAAAGATGTATGGGGGCTGGCCATCACCACAGCGACTGTTGGAAAGATCGTGTCTTTTTTTCTTTAGATTGTCCATTCTTTCTCATGAAGGAAAAAAGTATGGCTTCACTGTTATTGCCATGCTCTTGAGCAAGGACTAATATGCCTCCTCTTAACTTTGCTTTATTAAATTCTTTTGTTATGACAGAGAGAGAGAGAGAGAGAGAGGGAGAGAGAGAGAGAGAGAGAGAGAGAGAGAATGAGTCGTTGTTCACAACTGCCTATGTTTTTTTTCCAATGAAGCTGGAAGATGGTTCAGGGTCAGATCAAGGTTACAGAGCTAGGCAAGTTGGTGCCCTTCAGACAATTGGGGCTAGAGTTCCCATAAACCCCATCCAGCATGACCAAGGATTATGGGGTTTGTAGTCCAGAACATTTGGAGGACACCAGGTTGGGCCACCCTTCTGAACACTCCTAGCCAGTCCTCTCTGCTCAACAGCCCATGAGCACTGACCCCTCCAGCCTAGTAGAGGGCCAGGACTGGTTTCCTTCTACCAAGGCCTGGATGGAGTCAGAAAGAAGGCTGGGCTGGTGTTAAAGTCAGATAATGCACCAGACCTCTCTGCAGCATACTCTGTCTAGGGACCTCTGGAGTCTGCTCATCCTTCAAGTGGCCAGATTGGAAAGAACATCTTTGAGAGGATGAGGCAGCATTTTCTTTGATGTTGCAGAAAACAAAGAGATGCCATCTGTTTGATTTTGGCAATCCAACTGAACATGTAGACTATATCTGCACATTTCTCCAGTTTGCTGAATTTCTGGTTTTGCATATGATACACATGATTCAGTTTATGGAAGCCAAAGGTTCATCCTGTTGTGGCTGGCCTGGAGCATCCCACTCAGCCAGCCTGACTCCATCTTACCCAGGTTCAAGGAAAGGAAATCTTCCTTTCCTGATCAATGGCAAATCTAAAGGCCAGGTCAACTGGATGTGGGCATTGCAAGGTCAACTCCTGGTCAAGCAGCTCCACTATAGACTAGCTGTGTCCAGGTGCCTAAACAAAGACAAGTCTTCCAAAATTTATATTAGAGCTGGGGATGTGCAATTATTGGACAGTCAGAAGACAAAAAACAAAAGTTTCTTCTGGAATCTTCACTCAGGAAAGGGGGAGGAATGAAAGTAAACAAATTCTACTGGGAAAAGAACTTGGAGGTATTTCTCTCTAGGTACCAGTGCTAAGAGCAACTCTCCAGGAAGTGGGGGAGCTTTATGCCAGAAGCAGAGTAGATGGCATCAAGGCCTTTCCTCTGGTATAGATGCTACTGAGCTGTAGCTTCCCTGGAGGAGAGGGAAAACCTGACCCAGACACCAGGAGAACCTCAACCCTGAAACTGCGGGTCTTCAAAAACCTGGTGTGCAGCTTGCACAGGGCTGTGACTATAGTTTCTGTTTATTCAGCATTTGATGCCAAAGTGTCATTTGCCACTTTAAATCTCTTATTGCTTTGTGCTCCAGGACTAACCAACCCATTTCCCATTCTATACTCTTCACACCAACTCAAAGAGAACAAATGCAAAAAAATACTACATTTTTTCAATATGTTTTTCCACTTTAAAAACAATTTAACAGCTGAAACAATTTAAGTGCAAACTAGTCTTGTTCAAACAACTGATACAAAATGCCTGTCATACCATTAAATACCATGAGCTTTTTGAGAGGACGGGACAGTCTTAAGTTGGTGCCAAAAAAATCACAGAGTTGGTACCAAGTAGAACTCTTAAAGCTAATGGAAAGAGGGTCACCAGGATAGTCTCCATAGTGCTCCATAGTGATGCACTGATGCTCACCTGGGCAAAAATGGAGGATTCATGTTAGTTTCCAGAAGCAACTGGCTGGAAATAGGAAGCTGAACTAACTGGTCATTGGCCGGATCCAGTACAGTTCTTCTTGTGTTCTTCAATGAGATCAGATAAGCCCCTCGGGTGACAGCTCTGAGGGCAGCGTGTGTACAATTGCTTATTATATTTTTACCATCCTGTAGATTAGATATTCTGCTTCAATCACTAAAAGGACATCTGCTTTAAGGATATAGAGAACCAATTCATACTTTCTCTCTGACATGAGAACTTTCTGGACAGTAAGGGAGATGGATACTGGAGCCCTTCAAGCAAGCAATCTTGGAGGAGCACCTGGGATGCTGTGGAAAACATGTGCCTTTCTGAACGTTTAATCAGTCTGGTATTCTCTAGATGTTCTTGACTACAATTCCCAGCCTTCCTAATCACGTGGCCTGCTGCCTCTGGCTGCTGGGACTTGAACTCCAAAACATCTGGGGAGCATCAACTTGGGGGAGTGGTTTCTGTCGTTTTGCCATCAGAGACCAAGTGCACCAGCTACAGTGCGACAGCAAACACCTAGTATGGGAAGCAACTATTTCACTTTGCTCAAGGAAGTATGGTGCTCCCCATAACATTAAAATGAAGCATTATGGATGCCATTCCATTTTTTCTTGAAAACATATTTGGTTTGTAGGGACAGCTCCATATTGTCTAGCTCAGCACAAAATGCTTGACATATCTTCAAGCAAGTTCATTATCCAGGTACTGGCCTTTCATGTTTTCATTCCACCACCCAGGAAGTAATTATTTCTAATGATCTGCCTTCCTTCTTCAATGAATATAGTTTTGTTTATATCAGTACCAGAAACAAATTCATTGGCAAGTTCTTACAGTGGCAATTAGATTCAAGAACTCTCCAAGTATTTAGGCTTGCAATTTAATGATTTAGACATCATATGACCAGTCACTGGAACACCTGCAAGGTGGGCAGCATGTCCTGCTTTGTCTGACGTGTCTTGAAAATGTCTTAAAACCACAAAAGCCCCAACTGAGCAATGAAGTTAGGTGCAGTATTTATTTTTTAAATGCTCACAGCAAGTCTCTGGTATGGCTTTGCTACCAAAAGGACAGAAATGCATATTTCTGAGCAGAGGATTCTCCTAGCTACCAAGCCCGTGGTCCTCTCACTTCCTCAGCTGGGCTGGCAACATTCATTTTATATGTTTGTGCATTTGTCACAATCTTGATATGTTCATATTACCATGTGGCTGAGGAACATGTGGGAACTCCCAGCAACCTAGCCAGTGGACAGGGATGCTGGAAGATGGATAGCCATTAGGGTGGGTGTTTTTACCCTTTAAGCATGAGGGTGTGGGGTGGAGGGGGCTTACCTGAACTTCCTCTAACGTGAGCAAAAACCAGACAATTACAAAGATAGGCTGCCATCTCTCCTTATGCCCACCTCAGCCTGAGTCAGTGGTTCCTCAGACCTTGCAGGACAAAATTGAGGCATAGGGAATAGGAGTCCTGCTTCAGTCTAGCCCATTCACAAGCCTCAAGCCTAAAACATTCAATAGTCGAAGTAACCAAGCAAAAACTACTTAGACTGCTTAGTACTAAGGCTTCCCTGAAGTTGAAGAAAGTATATGCAGCTCTGGCAGTAAGTATGAAGTATATTCACATAGTGTAAGGGGAAAGGGAATAAAAAGACAAAGCTCTTACAGTCCAGAAAGAAAAACAAACACTGCATCTGCCCTGCACATGTTACTTAAGTGCAGGTCTTCCAAATGGGCAGAGCCCATTCTGGGATCCAAAGAACCCAAAGCCCAAAGACAGACTGAAGTATAAGTATAATGTAAATGGCAGTGTGATTCTCTTCCTTTTATGCTCTTCCCCTGATAAGTCAAGGAAGAGCTTAGCCAGTCACTGTCCAGGTGAAGTAAGCACTTACCCTTGAGTCTAGGAGGTCAAGCGTCCCTGCAGGAACACAGCTGAGACCGCTCAGTCCAATAAACCGAGTCTTGCTCTGGCCTTGAAGGCTGAAGGCATCTCAAGATGACAGGCTCTCCACATACGTGGTTTCCACACCATGTGCCACTTCAGCCCGCACTTGGCCACACAGGTTAAAGCACAACAAGAAAATGGAGTTCTTCACCATGGGTTTCACTGATAATTGCCGGTCATAACACCAGGTGCTTTATTTGAGGACCAATGGAAACAAATCTGCAGTAAGACGGAATATGATTAGAACCATCCCAAACTGTTCCTGCCCATCCAGTCACTTGCAGCCCCTTTCTACTCCCAATAATCAGCTCTCCAAATTTTCACCGTCATCCCAAAGCAGTGGCATTCCAGGCTTCTGCTGACGTCCCCCACATTTCTGCATGCCAGGCGATGCCCTCCCCCCCTCCATCCCACTTCCCTCCCAGGACAAAGTCCAAGCACAGGTTCTGTGTACACTGGCGTGCACCTTTTCAAGATGTGTTGCCCCCCGGCTCCCACCAGTCCAGTGGTCCATGTCTGCAGCTTGGAAAGGGAGGGTGCTTTCTTCATACCATCCCCAGAGATGTGGACAGCCAGCTTCTGCTACAAACCTTCAAAACCATCCCCTGTTGAGGAATGGTACATTTTGAGTGAGGGCACTTTTAGGGCAATAGGCAGCTGGGCACATAAGCCATGAGTGGGCAGCCCATGATCTGATTCGAAGTTCCAGATTTGATTTCTAAAGATGTAAAAGCTTGTGCCTTACTTCTTGTAATCTGTGTGAAAGCGGGTGGGTATACTCATCTGGGGATTACAAGCTAAAGGTTTCACAGGGCTCAAGTCATTCAATGACCTACCCACCCCCAAAAGCCGGGCAGGGCAAAGAATAGTAAATTATTACTTGAAAGTGGCTAAGAAAAATCTGTCGGTTTCTAAGAAGAAGCCAGGACAATTCCTTTAGTCTAAACAAGGCAATTTCACTTTGTTTTGCTGCAGAAAGAAGACACAAGAACTAAGAAGAGCTGCCATAATCAGCACGTCTGCTTCCAAAATACAGACCATGAGTCATTTGCTTAATTTTGTCCCATCTGAGAGGCAAGAAATGAAGCTTCATTTTATTCTTATGTAAAGCGTTTTGTGTTTATCAGAAGGATGACAGTGAGCTGGGGTGCAAATTCTTTGGGGGGAAAAATGAAGTGTCAGCTTTGAAGGAAGGGAAATAATCAAGTTCAATTCTCTCACTTGTGGCATGAATCAAGATAATGAGTTTTTACACCACCACAGTAGTATATATATTTCTCAACCATTGGAACAGTGAGGGCAGGAGTTTCCAAGCCATTCCAGAAATGCAAAGTAATTGTACTTCTGATTTGATCTTGGAGTTTTCAGAGTAGTTATTCAGTGTAACAGGAAGGGTCCTTCAAGGTGCAGTGCAAATTAAATATTGTGGGTATATTAGAAACCCTTGGATGCAGACGAAGTGTGCAGGAGAGAACCTGTTGTATAGCAGCCAGGTGGAAAGACGTTTCTTTTGAGCCTGGGTTACTCATTTATGGAAGGACTCGCATGGGCAATAGGTCCAGCAGTAGCACTGGTGTCATTGTGTTAGGTTCCACATCAGATTTGCACTGTTTCCTACTTCTGGCTGTTTAGCCAGGGCACTCTCAGTAGAATTTGCTAAGCCCTTCACTTTCTTGACTCAGCCATTTGTGCTAACACCACAGCCAGGATGTTTGCGGTGTCATCAACATTGTGGTGAATGACTGCCATAAAGACCGCTCATCTATTTCATCTTTAACACAAGAGTCGGTACTTTTGCATTTCTGGTCATTGCTCCCTGACTTCACCGCTGTCAGCCTCCACCTCCTGTCCAACCCCATCTATCTACACGCCAACCAGGGTGCCAACTCGGTGTGGCCCTGTGTGTCCCCGCTGAAGTAGATTCAAGTCCACGGAAGCTTGTAACACAATAAATCTGCTTGCCTCAAGACTGCCACAAGAAGTTTTATTGCTTTTGCTGCAACAGACTACCCTCTGGAAGTTCTGTGTCCTGGTCAGAAGAGAAATGCAGCTCTTGGAGGTGCGATCAGGCTTCTTTCCCCAACTTTCTCCCAGGCAGTGTTTACTCAGGAAGATTGCGGGGTGCTTTCATCCAGTGAGTGGGAGCTGCTTGCAGATAAAATGGATGGAACTAAAAGCAGAGCTGGGAGGGCTGCATCCAGCAACATATTTGGGGAATCAAAATAAAAGCTTCCAATCTCCTTCAGCAAACCAAGATGCCAGAACCAATTATTATTGTGCTTATGGCAACTGGGTGCCTGGAGTTTTGCCTCATTGACGATGAGCAAGTATGAAGTGAAAAAAAAAAACTTTTGCACATCAGAGAATATATTTCCAACTGCCAAGGTAGGAAGAAACAATTGCAAAAGTTAAGAATAGACCCTGTCTGGAATGTTGTTGCTTCGCAGGGCTGACCACCCTCTTTTTCTTGGCAGTAGTTTTGGTGACATCAACTGAATCTTTGGAGCAAGGATCTGGTTTTTGCTATGCCAACCCAGCTGGGCACCCTCCAGGAGTGTTGGACTCCAACTCCCATCATCCTGTACTGGCTAGGGTTTACTTATTTCTTTACGTATTTACTAAATATATGTGTTGGTTCCCCCACAAAATGCAGTCTTGAAGTAACTTATATGCACAGTACAGAACTCCACGATTAATGTAATAGGAAAACAATGACCCCAAAAGCAATGTAAGCCATAATCAGCACAAATTTGGAAAAAGCCATAAAAACAGAAACAAAAACAATACGATATGAAAAGTGTTCATCAACAAGTACACCTCACACACCCCCATTCTCAGCTCCAAATATGCCCCACTACAATGAACAACGCAACAGCAGACCATGATCACTGGGGCCTAACTAATGTCCAAATGCCAAGAGAATGAATATTTGTTTACCAGGAGCTGGAAAAACAGACTGACAAATTTTGCACGATCTGCAGCGTCTGAACCACCTTCAAAGGCAGCCCAATGCGCAATATGATGCAGTAATCTAAGCTAGAGGTTGCCAGAGCATAGACCATTGATACTAAACTATCCCCCATCCAGATGGGGTTGCAATTGGACCAGCCGCTGAAACAGAGAGAAGGCATTCCATGCCACAGAGACTCACAAGCCTCCAACAACATTGATGGGTTTAGGAGCACCCCAGGCTCTTTCAGGAGGAGTCAGACCCCATCTAGATGATAATGAGAGTTGTAAGCCAATACATCTGAAGGATGTCTGCCTGGGAAAGAAAACACACATGCAAAACAGGATATGCACTGATTCAAACAAGAACAGCATCTTTATCAGTAGTATCTAATAAGCATAAGTGAGTTTAACTGATGGTTTCACAAGATTCTCTCAGGCGCTGAAGGGGATGGTCAATGGAGGAAGGCTGTTGCTGTAAGATAACATGGCAGAAGCCTCATCTGCAGTACCTGACATCTTAAAGCAGGGTTTCAGGCTGCTCATTAAGACTGCAACTTTATATATATATTTACTATGGAGTAAGTTTCATTGAACTAAGTGAGATCTGCAGTCAAGGAAATGTCCAGCATAGGATGGAATTACGCACAATGCAAAATACTCAAGGTTGGCCCAAATGATTCTGGAACAACATCATAAAGGCCTCTGTCCCTTAGAAAGTATAAATGTGAAATGGCACTGCAGAAACAACAAGAATCTAGCAGCAGCTATATTGACAGCCACCAGGCAGCACAATTCACAAATATGAACAAAAATGCGATATGTCACAATTTCACATGGGAAATTGTTTGCATGTCTGCTGAATTTTGGCCTGTGGTGCAGCCTTAAAGTGCATTCCTAAAGATGCCCCCTGAGTTCCTTGGGGCTTCCTCTTGCCCCACTCAGTGGGAAGAGAAGTGTAGCCTTAAAGGCCCTGCAGTCACGATAAGGAAAAAGGCAGCAGCCTTCCAGAGAAACCTGAATTAGTTCATTCTTATCAACAGCTGCCAAGCAAGAACAATCAAAGCTCCAACTTTAGACAAAGGAAGCACTGGGATTTTCTTCCAGATCATTAACTTATAATCTTTTCAACAAACACCCAGATAAACAAGCAAATAAACAAACAAACAGAAAACTCTCATCTGAGCAACCCTTTGGGCACATGATTAACTCTAATAGTCTGTCTGAAAGCTGTGCTACTTCAGTGGGAGAGGAGGAGGAACAAAGGGTGAAGTTAACATGCAAAAAGATTCCTTTAAAGCCAAATCAAATTGAAGGAACAGCACACAGGGAAGGACTAGAAAACACGTCTGCCAATTATGTCTTAGGGGATGCAGTTCCTTACATTCTGTTTAGCTGTGAATAACAGCATGTCATGGTGCCTAAGCTGGAGAGACCTTTGCAGTTATATAATGCTGGCAGGGGTGTTTCCTTTTGCTTTTCCTGTGAGAAGAAAAGGAAACTTTTTTAAAAAGCTATGGAAAAATAATCAGTACTGCACTGTACCTTCCTTTACAACATGCCTCTAAGGTAGAGCACCAGCTGATGCAGAATTTCCAGATTCAATACTGCTTGTAGGACAGGAAAGGCCCTGCTCTGAAATCTGGGGAAGCACCTACCAAAGGAGCAGCGCTGGGGGTTTGGGCCCACAGCACACAAAGGGAGACCGCAAATCTGTATGTGCTATGTATACAAAATGTAAAATGTGATGTGCCATCAAGTTGTCTCCAATTTATGGTGAAAGAAAGATCTCCAAGATATCCTATCCATGGTAGCCCTGCTCAGCTCTTGCAAATTCAGGGCTTGCAAATTATGGACTCTCGTATTTGGCTTTCCTTTTCTTCTTCTGCCTTGACTTTCCCTTGCCTTCTTATAATGTGTCCAAAGTATGACAGCCCCAGTTTTGTCAGTTTTGCTTCTAGGGAAAGCTCTGACTTGATTTTCTCTGGGGGTCCAGGGTATTCACAAAGCTGTCCTCCAGCACCATGTTTCAAATTCACCAATTTTCTCCCTGTGTGTATATAAATACCCATATATCTGCATATAAACTTGCTTGTGCAAGTTTGTGCTTTTGCTTTTAAAGGTCCCTGCCTCCTGAGAACCCCCAAAGCATGAATGGACTGGATGGAGGAAGGAGTTTAAGTTCAGAAGAAAACGACCTCTGGTAGGAAGCTTGGCGGCAGAGGGGGTGGTGGTGGGAGGGAGCAATAGAGGACGAAGCCGTACATGGGGCCAAAAAGCGGCTAGTCGGGGGAATCCAAGGCAATAGAGATCAGCAGGGCCTCTGTACCTTTCCTTCAACAGGGAGATGGGACAGGTGGCTTCCCAGAGATCCAGGCTTCCAGATAAAGACTTGGCACTGCAGCCCTAGTGAGCAACTGCTCCACCCCTCTGAAACCAGTCATTGTAGGCCCTGGTGGGGCCTACAGACTAAACCCCCCCCCCCCCCCAGCATCCCTGACCATTGGCTATACAAGCTGTGAGACATGGGAGTAGCAATCCAGAACCTCTGGAGGGCATCACCTTGGAGGCACTGGGCTAATGGCAATGCTGTGGCTGCCACCACCTGGTTCTGCGCTCTCCTTTGCAGGTGCCAGGCCATAATTGTATGATGGCTGAATCTCTGGGGAGAACTACTCCCAGGACCCTGCATACGGGCTCCTAGGCTTGGCCTTAGTGAGCAGAGGGAAGGGCTACTGAGAAGCCAATTCTAGTTGGCCCAGTGGAGGTAAGTGGCTCCAATATCAGCAGGGCTGAGTATCCCTCCAGGTTTTATTCCAAACTTTTGAGGAGCTGTCTGTGATGCTAAAGACATTTTGGGTGTGGGGTTTAGCACCCTGGATGGCTCCTTACAAGCATGGAATAAAATCTCGAGCAGATTCATATTCCTGCAGAGACTGGGGCCACCGGCTTCCCCTGCCCATTTCCCAGGAGAATGTGAGCTGACACCAGTGCCAGGGCAGGAGGAGAAGCAAACATCTTTTCTCTCACCATGTTTGCCATTGTGTGTCCAGCTAAAACCCAGGATTTGGGGGGATCAGAAAGGAATATACCAGAAAGTTTTATCTGGCTTGAACTTTCATCAGGGTGAGGAAGAATGTTGACCCTTTAGACTAACATCTCAGTTTGGTTTTGAGCCTATTGTGTGGTGGTTAAGAGTGCTGGCTGGGACTGGGGAGATCTGATTCTAGTTCCCCTTAGTCATGGATCTCACTGGGTGACATTGGACCAGTCCTCTCAGCCCAGCCTACCTCACAGGGTTGTTGTTGTGGGTATAAGATTGAGAGAAGAAGAATGGTGTAAGTTGCTTTGAGTTCCTTGGAAGAAAAAAACTGGGATATAAGCATAATAAATAAAGACCATCGTGGACATCTCTAATTTCTACAGGAGAACCTTATTTCTGTTTCATCTCAGTTCAACAGTCATTGATTTCACACACACACATTCATGTGTGCACACGCTCACACACAAATATTTGGGGCTGGTAGTTCACTGAAGGTGTTTTACATGTGCACTGCAAACTTAGGCTGAGTTTATGGGTTGTTCCCCTTTCTGAGAAATGTAGTTCTTTGACAGTAGCTCTGTCAGAATTTAGAGAGCTGATATGCCATGTGAAGATTCCAGATCTTGGGAAGAGCGGAGTGTTTCAAGGTGCTGAATTTAAATGTTCTGTGCTGTGTGGCATCCATGATTTGGAGGTATCACTGCAAACAAACACTCTACATCTGTGAGCCAGGAATCCGGTGCAGTGCTGCATGACCTTACAGAACGCTGACAGAGCTGGCCACTTATTTGGCAGCCAGTGGGTCTGACAGGGAGCAAAACAAATTTTCTGCAGCTGGAGAAGCATTTCAGACCAACAGAGAATGGAAGGGAGTAACATACTTCGAGGGTGGTTATTACATGATATAATAATCTATTTACAAAATGCAAATCCTTAATACTAATATATACTTCACAGTGAAAATATGTTCCTCCATCCAAGACCATTAAACAATACTGTAGTAGTAGATGAACAGTTCAATTACTTGGGGACACAAGTCAGTTGCAATCAAAATTAATTTCTTCCAAACAATGCCAGTGAAGAAAATCTCAATTTCCAGGATGCCAAACTGCTTGAGGGCTGCAGATTAAACCTGCATGCTAATGCTTGAATCTGGATGAATAGCAAACAACAGGAGGACCTCTTAAATTCTGGGCCTATAAAGTGCTTCTCATGTTGAAGCTTGGAGGGCGGCTACAGGAGGGGAGGCATTCTTGGTGCTGGCTTCCCCTACTGCTGCAGAACATCCTTGGTGCCAGCATTGTTTTCGTTGCCAGGTGAAGAAACTGACTTTTTTCCTCCAGGGCCTTCTAAATCTCTGCTGCTTTAATCTCAATTACGTTTGTGGTTTGAATGCATCTGTTTTGGGGCTGATTTAAACTGCTCATCATTTATTGTATTTTATGTTTGGTTATGAGTTGTATTTTTATGTGTTGGGTTTTATATTTACATCTGTATTTTTAGACTGACTAGCATCCAATATTAGTCATACATAAAGCAGATAATCAAAATGAGACACTTAAATTAGTCCCATGCAAAATTCAATGGGTCTACTCTACATACAATTAACATAAGATACTCCTATTAGTATTTTATTACTCTTCTTTAAATAATTGTATGAGACCTAGAGAGCTTGGTTTATAGATGTCGTATAAATATAATTTTATGCCATTTATTGGGGGAAATCGGAGATGCTCAAGGCAGCTACATACATACCAGTGGATCAAATCCAAAATCACAAACACTCTAAATTCTATCAGTTTCAAATCTGGATCCATATTAAGTGGCATGAGCCTCTTGCTGATGGTTACAGAAAATGATTTTCAGATATTATAACCAGAATTAAGTCAAAGAAATTCCCAGGAATGCCCTTTATCGTTCTGCTCCATACCATGTTGAGTACAAGCAAATCTATGGCCAAAAAGAGCATTACATTAAGAGTGTAAATGATGTACAATATTAATGTCAGACTATCAACTGTTCTGCAGTTATAAAAATTAATATTATTCAATGGCAGTATTTTTAAGGGATCTGAAATAACCACTAATCATCTTGGGCTGCAATCACTTTCCTGGAAATAAGCCTCATTGACCTCAGTGAGTCTTACATCTGAGTAGACATATATAGAATTACACTGTAAATCCACACCCTTGATAGAAACGTCTACATTAGAACAAATCCCATTACATTAAGTGGAACTTTGTAAATATATATAGGATTGTACTGCAAGACTTCAATAATATACGGGAGGGGAAAGCAACCTGGCGTCCTCTAGCTATTTTGAACTGTTGACGGTTGTAGTGCAAAACATCTGTAGAGCATTAGGTTGCTTGCCTCTGCTAAGCAGTTATTTATTAAACATAATAGGCCATTTCACATGATCAGACAGCGCCCCCATGGTTTGTTTAAGCCATGGTGGTTGTGCTGGCAGCTATTTTAAAAATTCAAGCTGCAAGTGCAGCTTCTTATATCATCCAAATTCAGGGAACTTGGATTACATGGTTAAACAAAACAGACCATGGGTTCAGCAAGGCTTGTTTAACCCTCACACAAACCATGGTTCCAGGGTTTGGGTGATACAAGCCCTAACTTGAAAAGCCAGGATGGCATATATTTAATATATCTGGGTTTTTTTTTTATTTTCAGTTAATATTGTAACAAAATGAGAATGAACTACTATATTTTCTGCTGGATAGAATTACCTATTTGGATCTGGACCTTCATTTCCTTATGCTGGTGCCTACATGTGTTTTATCAGATTCTAAAGAAGTTGCACATAATCCAGGAAAGTGGTCATCATAGCAAAAGCTGCCGTTTTATACACACTTAACTAGAACTTTTGTCTGCATTGCCATGCAAGTTCCATAGGAAAATAAGGCTGGAGAGGTGTACGTTCTGCTCCTGTGTGAGGTTCCTGAAAGCACACACAGGCTGCAATTCTGTGCTACTCACCTGAGAGTGACCCACAAAATTCAGTGCAATTTACTTCAAGTAGACTGGTATGATATCACATTGTTAGTTATTAACTTTGGCTGGATTATGCAGACATGTAAAAAACACTGCAAGGATCTGAAAGAATCGGTGATTGCAACATATTCACGCTGCATGTGCTTGTAAACAAGTATGCCAGTCCTTGCAGTTGCAAAGAGAAGAAAGACCAGCAAAACAAAACAAAACAAAAAACAAAGACTGCCAAGGCATATTCTTGATGAAGACAGCAAATCCACTTCTGGATGTAATATATACTTTTCTCATTTCCAAAAATAAAAGGTGTGGCTACTGTACTGAGTTCTACTGTCGATTCAGCAGTTTCACTAACAGTAAAGTCAAGTACTAAGTTTAGAATTGCGGCTATAGTTTATCAGTGTTCCTTAAACCCCATTCTTATTCCTAATGTCCTCTGTTTGTGAAAGATTAAAACAGATGACCCTACATGCAGTACAGTAAACTGCTTTTGGAACCAAGGGGAGTTTCACAAACAATTGGTGGCATGAGAGGGAGTGGGGAGTTCAGCTGGTCAAGAAAAAACGTTTAAAATTCCACTGAGCAAAATTCAGGCATATCCCAACCCAAGGGTGCATTTTGTCTGTGCATGCTTGAGCTGATAGCATGTTCCAGATGCTTTAGGACCAAGCTTTAAGGAAAGCAAAAGTAGCAGAGGAGGAGCTGGCAGCATTTTTGATAAAGCCGTGATTTTATAGAGCAATGAGGTACAAGGAGAGAAGTTAAAGCCGAACCTTAGGCCAAATCATTCAATAGAAAGCTTTCTAGAAGCAGATGTGGTATGCTTCAGATTTGTGCATTTGGAAACCAAGCACAATTCAGTTCTTGAGTTCATGAGCCTATTGCTTATTAGGAACATTGACAGAACAGGTGCTCCATCTTCAGGCCGCTAGAGAATTAAGAGACGCAAATAGAAGACAGTATTTAAATGCCGACCAAGGTTTTGCACTTGCAAAAAGATACAACTCTTTCAGACCAAGAGCAGCTTCATATATTCATCACAAATTGTGAACAGGCACAAGCCTACTCACATTTCTGCTCCGTTTATATGCTGCCTATCCTGACAAGTTCATTTATACACAGGACATCTGGGAACTTCTTCAGATGTGAGAAGTCATATGAAAGCTCAAACACCCATCCCATCACATTTGAACAAAGAACAGCTCTCTGATTTGATCTGCTAATTAATGTATAAAGTTCAGCCTTTAACAAAGGCAAATTGCATGAACACTGTTGCATTTCCCGCCAGTCTAATTTTGATTTCTATTAAGTAACACATGAAACACACTTTTGAGATTCAATCTTTTTATACATAAGGGTTGGGGGGGGCAGTTCTATTATGTAAGAAATATATCATTTCAGAGAGCTCTATGATGACAGCAATTCAATTTTTTTAACATCTCAAGGGGAAGAAACAGCCTTTGTGGTAGGTGCAACATGATGGTCATAAAGCACGCAACTGTCCCTTGTACCTAATCCAAAGATTCAAAGAGACTTAACAGAATAAAAGACACAAGACTTGTTTTTAATATTCTCTTTTGACAAAAGCAGTTAATGTACCATATTATGCTCTTGATTAAAAGCACACTAATCATTTGAAGTCATAATCTAGTCACCCACCCAGCTCCTTCATGAATGTTGGGGATGCTACTGTCAATGCATCAGTAGCAGGCTTGCCAAGCACATACAAATGCAAACTGGCTTGAGAGGGTCATAGGCATATGACCAAGCTCTATTTTTTTTTTTTTTTGACAAAGTTTAAAAATATTTTAGCACTGTTTCTAAAACCAGCCTACACAGCTTTTCATCACAAACACTATGAGAAACCTAAACTTGAATCATTCTATAAAAACACCACAATTCTGTACACAGCACATCACCAACAGCACATTTTCAACGCATCCCAAGGAGCTGCCGGCTTTTCAGCTGATAATGTTTCTCCAGCTCACACAGGGCTTGAGCGCGCAGGTTTGCCGCATAGAGGCGCTTCTTTAAGTTACTGTCCTTTTCTTTTGAGAGTGGAAAACTCTCCAGACTATCCCCAGACTGAATGTTTTCTTTACTTTCATCACCAAACTGGACCTTCTTTTTTCTTGTAGGAAAGACTGGCAATACTTCATCATCTTAAAAACACAAAGGGGAAAAAATCAAATATTAAACATCTTCCCCCCTAAAGATGGTTTATATTTACTCCTCTTCCACTCTCAAGGGTTCCAATATAGGTGGCTAGTTTTCACACCATTCTAGAGCACAAATTCTGATTATGGGAGAGCCTCACAACTGTCACGCTCCTTTGAGAAATACTTCACCAAGTATAATGGTCTCATTCATTTCCAGCATAGTTGGGAGGAAACAGCTGCTGTTCTACTCACACATTGGATAGGCTTACACAATCATGAAGGCCTATTCTCCCTTCCCGAGTGCCAGATGCAAGCTGCCTAACTAGCATAATTACCCTTGGCAGGTTGTTGTGATGTCTGAACCCTGCAGGGGTAAGCAGATGGTTTGTAAAACACCCTGAAATCCCAGAAAAAGCCATGGCTTTCAAGGGGGTGGGTTTTCACTCCAGCCACCCAATCCAATCACAACCACCTCAACCCAGCCAGGGTGACTATACTAATTAGGTGGCTAGAAGGTGGCATATTAGGTAGGGAAAAATGAGCCACCATGCAAACCTTGTAACTGTAAAGGAAAAACAAACAAAAAAGGCTTAAAGATGAATAATAGCTGAAGACAGACGTCTCTTCCAGAAACTCCTTATGTTCTTTAGAGTAGAAAATCTAGTTGTCTGTGGTAAACAAAGGCACCTCAGTAAGGGACAAAACAGCACCCTGCCAATATTCACGCCAATCATGCCTGTTTATGAGTAGGAGCACTGTTTATGTAGGAAACTCTTTGACTAGGAGTACTCTCCTATATTACTGTCTGTTACCTTTAATAAAGTTAGAAATCAGGGTTAGAGCTGTGTAGACATCTTTACAAAAAAGTGTTGAAAGGTTTTTGTAAAAATTTAAGTTGCTTGTCTGTGTGGAGCAGCTTAAAACCAGTGTCAAGAAAGAAACTGAGAACACCGGTGGTATAACACACGTGGCAAGTTTCATGCATTGAGCAATGTGCACCTTTGATCATGTACAGAGTCTTCTGCTGTCCTTGTATTTTGTGATTACTTTGTATTTGTTACAAAACTGTAAAGTGGCCTGTAAGACCTACATAGGGATAGTGTTTAAGTTCAGACAATTGCTATTAAAGAAATGTTTTATTAAAATTTTGTTCTCCTGGCAAGACTGCATGCAGGATCCCTTTATCCTGACTTCAATCCTGTGAAGCATGCTGGGCTAAGAAACAAGAAATGTCTCACAGATACCCAGTAACTTCTGTGGCCAAGTAGAGAAACTTGCATTCCTAAATCACACTGGCTGTCCTGGGCATACAAGCAGTCTTGTGTGGACTTCACACCAACCAACCTGTGCTATTACCCAAGTATAACCTCAGCAAGAAACAGAATGCATTATAGAAATAGAGGGGAAGAAATTAGGCTTCAGAATTGGTTTTATATAAAAACTCTGGTATTTTAGTATCTTATCAACCACCCTCTTCAGTAAGGAAACAGGTTTCTAGCCGTCAGTGTTAGGCACAAGTCAAGGCCCAAGTAGGAAACCCACTGTTAATCATTTGCGAAGGCTTCTGGTCGTCTTTGCTGCTTGAGTTGCCATCTTCTACTGAACAAGCAATGAAAAGGAACAGTTCCATTCACATGCCTTATACCAGAGTGGATGGGTAACTTGCAGCCAGCTGCTGATGGACTGCACCACTCATCCTTCATCATTAGCTATGCTGGCCAGGTGGATGGGTGCCGCAGTCCAACATCTGGGGAGCCACAAGTTGCCGATCCCACCTTATGTTCCTCTGTGGAATGGTATGGCTGGAGCCAAAAGGGGCCATAGTATGGAAGAGGCAAGTGCACAGAGAAAGGACTCTGACTCCTCAACCTGGAACAAGAATTGTCAACTAGTGGGATATAAACGGATAAATCTCACTGGTAACAGAACTGTTTTATTCATTTATTTAGGTGTAAAATAAAAAATAGATAAAATAGAAGAGGAAAAAATGGCTTCAGTTTATAGAATGGTCTGAGTTTTAAGAGACTACAGAGTACTGGCTAATATTCTACAGTTGTTTTAAAAAAACAACTGGGGAACTCCTATCCCATTTCTATTAAAAGGAGGGCCTTTTTAATTATTTATTAAAAGCTTTTGTATGCCATCCTATTATACAAGATCTCAGGATGGCTTACAATATGTAAGTTCATGAAACTTCTAAGAACAGAGAGCAATATTTGTCATCAGAGAGTACAATTTACATTGCACATGGTATAGTGTTCTTTCCTTTTTAAAAGTAAAGCACTAAATCCACAGCTGTAGAGCTTATCCATTGGTGTTATACTAAATCACAACTCAAGTACATATGTAAAGCATCCCCCTGGGTTGTGGAATACAGGGAGTCTTACATTATATACAATAGCATTTTGCAGTTATGTTGTGATTTTAAGTGTAGCTAAAGCACAGTAAAGTAACAACACAAGCCATCAACTCTGAAGGTTTATCATGCCTCCTTTTTCTTAAAAGAAATATTCCCCCATGATGTGGAACTCAGATCTCTATCCTAAAATTCTCTATACCAACATAGCTAAATTTCAGCCCTGCACACTAATAAAAATTAACTCATTAATGGATCTACTAATCAGATTTAAAATAGACACATGTGATAGAAAATGGCATGCATACCCATTGGTTACTGCCCAAGCCCTCCTTAAGGCACTTCTGGATGGACTTGAACAGTACATGGTAAGGCAAATATATGGGATCTTCCTGAACTGATTTCTCTATAAACTTTCCAGGCTTCTTTAATCTTTTATTTGCCCATCTGACTCCTATCATCCATTACAGTCCTTCCTTTTACTGATTTGATATTGTAACTGATTTTATTGATCACTCCCCTGTACTGAAAGTTCTTAGAGGGAAAGGGCTATGAGGCTCAAGCAAACGTAGGAGCCCCTTGAATTTCTGAATACAATGTCTGTTCTTTTCCATCTCCCCTTGTAGAAAGGCTCCTATTACCATGGCTAGAGAACACCTGGAATACAAGCTTTTGGTGTTCTTGATACAGTAATGTATAGTTGCAGTTCATCCTCTAAGACTCTAGAAGAATCAGAGTGAAAGCAGACCTAAAATGTTTCAGTACTTAAAAGTGCATTAAAATTTTACAGTGACAAAGACTTTTGTCACACACTGTTCAAAAACTTTAAGCAGCTTGCAGTTTGTGAACTTCATTTTTTATCATTATATAACTGAATCGGTATGTGTGCAATGCATGCCTGAGGCAGCTTTTAAACTATTGTGTTTTGGGATCACATTAGATGAGATGGAAGTTCACCAAGTCTACAGCAGAAACTCATATTTTTCAGTGGGTAGATTTTAATTAAAACCTGCTTCTTCAGCAGGCAAGTTGGTTTCTAAAAACACGCACAAAGGGACCTCAGAATAATAAGACTGTATATGCACAATGAAGCAATAGAAGGAAATTATATGCATAAGTATTGTTGGGGAGCAACTGCCTGAACATAGTTGTCCAGTTGTCCAGTGAGAAGGCTCCTTAGAAAACATTTGAGTGTATGGGGAGGAAGAGCAGCTTGAACTCCCATTAGCAAAAACTTCATTTTAATCTTGCTTTATGGTTATGTTGCTGTCTGTTTCTTGTGAGCCTCCCAGAGTCCTCAGGTAATAGGATAGCATATAAATGCAGTAAGTTAGTAAATAGGTTTTGGTATGAAGACTCAGCGAGGCATGCATTTCCTGAAGGTGCTTTACTATAGTACCAGGCCATTGCCTCATCTAGAAAGACCATAAACCAAGAACATATGATACTTTATATGCAAGCCACTACTCAAAGGACAAAGGTTACATCCAACATGCAAAGGGTATACCTGGTTGCTGGATTTCTTAACTGTGACCATTACACAACAGCAGAAAATGTGGTGCTTGCCCTGACTAGACAAGCCCAGGAGCTTACACATATGCAAGGGAGCCTCGGGCTCTAGGTTAAGAAGCCCAGTCATGATGCATGGAAGGCAGCTTTAGAAACAGAACAAGGGATTCTCAAGACATAGTAATTCATAGCCTGGCTAAGTAGCTGGACTGTATTGAAGGAAACTACATGAGAATAGCTTAGATTGTTATCAAAGTAAAGTTGCTAACCCTTAGGCTGCTTTTGTTCAGACCTTTGTCAAACAACTGTGCACAGTTTGGAGATACACCCAAATGAAACTGTAGCTCATTCTGAAGTTACCAAGTCACCACCATAGAGGCTCTGCATTAGCCTGTACGAGTCAGATTGGCACCGTCATTTATAAATTAGAAGTATATTTTATTAAGGACTAATTTTTGAGTTCAAGAAAATCAGAATAAAAATTTTAAACAAGTAAAGCAACTGAGGTACACTGTACACAAATGTTTCTATTTAAAGAATACAGTTAACAGTACGATTTATTCAAATCCTGCTGGGCTGGGCTTCCTACTATTAGGGGCTTCAAAACTTTGCTTGCCAGAATACTAAACATGCCAAAATGAATAAAATATTCACAGCAACAAAATCTGATAGGTGAAGTGTGATGGGTACAGACAGCTTGGAGCCGTCCTGTCCAAGTTGGGGTTTGCTGTACAGGCAAGAAGCATCCTTCTCTTGCTGCCTGCTGTTTACCACTCAGTGACAAGCTGCCCTTGCACAAACCCCACTTCAATGGGGATTTGAGCTCTGTAGCAGATATAGCTTCTTTGTGTACTGAAGCTGGTTCTCAGTGGCTGCTGGCCATCTATGACCATGACCATCGTATTGGTATCTGCCACCAAGGAGGAGGTAGTAGAAACAGGACCACCCATGATAAGAGTGGCAGATTCTGCACTCTCGTTTAGAAGTCCAACAGGAGCTTTCTGAATCGCCTCCTACCTGGGCTAGTCGCTGGTAACAAGTGTCTCTGGTCCTTGAGTAAGTTGTAATTCTTCACCAGGTTCTCAGCCCTGTTTAAGGAGGAGTTAATTAGCAGAGCAAACTTTCTACCAAGATGGTTTCCAAAATCTGTTACAGTGCAAAAAAGTGAAGGCTCTTGTCACACCTTAAAGATTTAACAAGTGCTATGCTTCAAGTTGTCATGAAAATGTTTTAAATAAATGAATTAGTGCTCATTTCATCTATGTGAAGTGTGATCCTCAAGGAAAAAAAGGTATAAGGATTACAGTTATACCTTTTGCATTGCTATTGCTTTCCTATCTACATATTTCCCTATATCATATATATATTCACATGCATACACACACAGCCTATATGTATATATACTTTCATATGACATCCATTTATATTCCATGCATTTAAAGGAGGACTATAGGCTCTAATTAAAGAAAGCTTCTGCTATAAAACTGTTTGTTAGGCCTTTAAGCTAGTTTCAACCTATAAAGCTCTTCATGGCTTGAGACCATAATATCTGAGGAAACACCTCTCCTGATTTCAATTCACCCAGACCCCATGATCTATCTCTAGGTCCTTCCTCCAACTGCCAGCTCCAAGGAAGGCGTGAAAAGAAGCAAAAAGACCTTCTTAGTGGTACTGCTCCCCAACTATGGACTCTTCCCCCAGTGAAACCTGCTCGATGCTAACACTGTCATCTTTTCAGTATCAGGTTAAAATTGCTGTCTTTTCCCCAGGTATTATATTATATTAGCTGCTTTAATTAGGTCTAGTTTTACTGATCTTGTTTTAGGTCTTTAAACTATCATAAATCATATTTTTGAAATTGGAATTTTAAACTATTTTAAACGTTCATATTGCAATTTTTATTGTATCTTTTTGTATTTTGAGAGATTCTTGTGAACCACCCAGAGTTTCAGCTATTGAGTGGTACAGAAATTAACTAAATAAAATAAATTCTGTGGTATCAATTAAGACATTTCAGGCATTCTAAAAGCACAGACCTAGCCAGTTTGTCTTCTGCCAGTCTCTCCCGAACACATAGCTCTCTCTCTCTCTCTGAAACAAAAGAACAAGCAGTTTTAATCAGATTGCGGCAAGTATTCTCCTAGATTACAGAGGTGCATACTATATCACAGTTCTGTATAGTCAAATGACAATTCTGGGAAAAGCAACAGAGAGTATGTGAAGTTCTCATGCTATTGTGGGGAATGTTCAAAGGAGGATATTAGTATAATAGGAAAAGCAATTGCATCCTTAATACAGCATACAAACACGATGTATCCATGGTTAAATATTGTGACTGTAGAGAACATCAAATATTTAGCATACTTTGGAGAGCATCAGTTGAATGCTTAGCACACTCAAGCTTCATAGAGTTGCAGGCTTCTGAAATTCCAGGCTACCTTTTGATTTGTTGATCCTTTATTTACTCTAAACTATGCACTTTGAAGAGACATCTTGCTTTTACTGGAGCAACTGAAATTCCAACTCAAAGGGAATACATCCCACCCCCGCTGAAGGCATTGCTGGAGCATGCATTTCTGCCCTCACATTCATTCTTACGTTCTAGTCTGTGCTCTCTCTCTTTTATGGCTCTCTCCCTCTCTTGTAGCTGTTGCTCTTTCAGTTTCAGCTCATTCACTGGAGTTCCTGAAACTTTTTCTATTTTATCTTGCTCTCCTGATCGTCGCCCTCTTCGCTCCAAAATTCTCCCTTGCTCCTCAGACACCAAGTCAGCTATCAAGGAGTTCTGCAGAATTTCTTCAACTGATGGCCGACAATAATCCTTGAACCAAGACGACATAAAATAACCAATGTGCAGAATTGTTACTTATAAGGAATCATAAAGTCTTTTGCGCTTTGGGTAAAGAGAAAGCACATGTTTCTGAAATTGATAAGACAGATGCACACTGCTCCCAAAACCTCCACACCCCCAAAAGCACCTGGAGGGGTCTCATAAATGTTCTTCCTGGAGCAGCCTTTGAGGGACTTAACAGGATATGCAAAGAAGAAAGACGAAAGCTCCTGTACACTGCACCAGGAATGCTACCATTCGAATATCTGAGAAACCATCCTTACCTTTAGGTTAAGCATTTTTGTGAGAAGTTCATTAAGCTGATCTGAATAACGGTATGGAATTCGTCTGAACTTTCCTTCCCTTATCTTTTCTGCTAACTCTTTTTGGTTAAAGGCTGTAAATGGAGGCCTAGAAAGTGAAAAAGCATTCTATGCATCTTTATCCCAGCATCTATTCCAAATGTGTTAGTACTAAATCTCTGACTTCAAGGTATGACAGTACTATACTTACGACAATGCACACAGCTCATAGAGCAAACATCCTAGAGACCAGATGTCCGACTTCTCATTGTAGGACATGCGATTTATTTGCTCCTAAGAGGAAGAAACCCACTTTTAGAAACATAGCAATTTTGAGGGTTATAGGAAGCTATGCCACAGAAAATCGGCTAGTTAGTAGTGTACATTCTAGATTACCATTTGATTCTAACCAATTCTTCAATCAGTGCTTGTACAATTAAACATTCAGAAACATGGGAGTTACTGACTTAAAACAGAGCCGATTTCAGAGGGACTTCTCAAAGTATGTCTACATCTAGATCCAACCCAGTGTAAGTAAAATTTCATGAATGAAACCAAATTTTGAACATTAATTCAGGCCAGTTACTCACTATATTACAGCACTACTATTCAATTTACTTTCATTGTGATTATGCAAGCACTACCAAGAAAGAAAGGAAAATCACCTCAGAATTCCAAGAACAGGCACTTTTCTTTGCTAGTTAACTTTAAGAGGATTAGAATTTGCTTTCTTAACAAGGCCGCAAGTTAAGAAAGCACTATCCTAAGGAAGCACTCATACCAGCTTGTTGTTTTGCTTTCATTTTTTCCTTAATAGTTCAACAATGCAAGGAAAGCATATGCTATTAAGGGTTTTTCTCTACAGATCCCTACCCCAATAACTCTATAGTCCGCTCGCTTTCTAGAGCAATTGTGTGTGCATAAGAGACTACAGGGAGATGGAGACTCACTCCCCCCCCCCCATATTACTACTGGAAGTAGTTCCATCAGCAATAGGATTTAATTGAATAATACCCTAACAAATATAATTTTTAGTTCACCATGGGCTTTACTAAATTCCCAATAATCTCAATTATTTTGGCCATTTAAAAGATGGGATATAGTTTATACAGTACATGAAACTAACATGGTGCAGCCAGCTTTGTTTTCTAGATTACCATCATTATTATAGATTATTGCATTTAATGTCATTTAATAAAAACTGTTCTGGGAAAATGCTAAAAAAAGGTGCAGTTGCAGCAGCTTTTAAAATACATATATTTACTGGAGACATGTAATATGGTGTTCCAACAAATGTTTTTGCAAAACTGGTATCATGGTGAAGGATCCTGGCCAGGCCAAAGTCACCAAGTTTCACATTTTTCTTGCCATCAAGGAAGATATTTGCTGGCTTTAGATCCCGATGAAGAACGGTGTGGCCACCATCACTCCGCCTGTGACACTCTTTCAAGGCCAACGTCAACTGAGTAAGAACTCGAAGGACAAAGGTTTCATCCAGATAATGTCTTAAAAAAAGCAGAAGCAGTAGATAGTTATTTCAAATACCTTTATCCGTTTTCTTTCTGACACACTGACTGACATGCACATACATAGACTCTAGGCTGTTTTCCCAAATGGAACAAAATCAAACTCAGGGAAGGGAAAGCTTCAGCAAGACAGATTCTGTTCTCAGTAGCTAAGTCCCAGGGGCAAGTAATGAGGTTAAGCCCATTTTACAAGCACTGAGATATGAAGGACTGGGGGAACAGGACAAGAGTGTGAAGTTTGGGGAAACACTTAAAACATAGTCCCAAATAAGCACCAGAAAATACAAATATTTAAATTCATTCCTCCCTTTTGTCCCCCCCCCCCCCCCCCCCGGCCTTTACATTTCCGTAGTGGCATCCCCATAACACCTTCTCCCCCCTCAATTTGGCCAACTCCCTTTTAAAGCCATCCGAACTTGTGGCCATCACTAGATCTTGTGGAACTAATCAGGTCATCAAGGAGAAAACGGAAGTTAAAAGAGCCAGGTCCAAAACTTCTGGTTTATTTTAGCTTGAAGCTGCTACTGCCAGTAACTTAACCTTAGGATTAAGGGGGAAACTACACAAACCCGTGGTTGAAGGAAAAGGGGCAGGGCCTTCTGGGGAATCCTAGGGGGCTAGATTTGGCCCTTGGGTCTGAGCTTCTGCAGCTCCATCTATTGCTTAGGAAAAAAGCACGGGAAGTTCTCTCATTCAAGCCAGATTCAAGGGAACATTAAAAAAAACTTTCTTGCACAGCTTAAAAGGAATTCCACCTCCCTAAGCCCTTTAACACCTGCAAAAGGGCCTGAAGAGTCAGTCTCGTCTTATTTGCATGGATAAGGCAAGTTAAAGTGCAGGCAGCTTTCCTGCAGTTTCACTGCCTTATTCAAACTTCTTTACCAAGTGCAAGAGGCAGCACATTGTCTCACTTATGCAAGAGTAGGCAGAAGGTTAGACTAGAGGACTTTCTCCCACTGTTATTTTCTACAGACCTCCACAAAAGATAGGCGTGACTGGCTGCTACAGGTCTTCTGGCACATGGAGAAGATATCACAATTTCCTTTAATGTGCAATGCAGCTTGAAGAAAGAAAACCCATTTTCTTCTTTTTCAATTGTAAAAGAGAGGCTATACCTGTTGTGAGGAGTCCTTTCTAGAAGGCAGTGGTCACTTGCCCTAGTATGAGGTTAAGCATCAAGAATATTCCAATTCTAGGTGGTGATTTGAAACACACCAGCAAGACAACAATGTTTGCTAGGATGAATCAGTTTAAAAATTAAGTTAATACAGCAAAAATGCTGTGCCAAAACAAATGGATTCTAGTTAAGCACAAACTAGACATTCAGTTTCTTACAGAACTGGACTGCTCCTAACCTTGCAAGGCCAACTACTACTTACTGCCCTGTAGGAAGGATGCAGATGAACTGTCAAAATTTTAATTATGTATTTGTAAGAACTAATGTCTGAGCTTTGTTTTTTCTTCCCTTACTCCGCATCTTCTATCTTATCTTTTAGACAGTAAGCCTGGCTGCAGGAACAGTCTTAAGTGATTTTTGAAAACTGCATTAGGAGCCATTTTTAGCTGAAGAACAGGGCAAAAAAGTTTTACATTGTGTAACCTTAAATATTGCGCACCATTAGTAGGAAAGTGAAATTAAGATGTTGACTAAGGGTACTATCCAAGCTGAACACTGAGGATTATCAGAGCAGAGGACGGGAAGAGCACCAAGACAAGGATTACTTCCGTGTTTCTACCTCCGGAACACCTGGACAGCATTAGCTGTCTGCTTTACCCTGTTCCTGAGGAGGGCCTAAGCCAGCTGTGGGATTCCTCTTAAGGTGGAGAGGGCATGGGGGCAGCATTCAGGGGAGGGACAAGAGGCTCTCCACCATATGAGGAATCCCACAGGTGCCTTAGGTGCTACTGGTGACCAGTGCTGGTTGCAAGAGCAGGAGCCCCAGCTCCAACCTCAAAGCACTTTTCTTAAGGCTATCTAGACAGTGGGTAGCACTCACAGAACTGAGCCCTAAAGTATCAGGGTCAGTTTCCTTAAGGACAGACAAACTGCAATTTGATACATATACTTCTCCTATGCCATTACTAAGTTCTTCTATCCCCTATGTCAGTGGTCTTTGGGTTAACAAAAATATCAAAGAGGTAATAGTCATCAAGTGTGAACTCAAAAGCAGAGGCCTCCCAGTTTATTCCTCTTAGTTGTGGTTTGAGGAATTTTTGGCCCAACTTTTCTGGAAGAGCAGTTATTGAGATTTTGACCCCTCTATCCAGAGGTTTACAAGGGATGAATAAAGGCAATAGTTTGAGCAGTAGCTTGCTAGGGTGTACATACTGGTAAGGTATGGGTCAGTTTCCAGTCAGCCATTCTGCGACTATTTGGTAGTTTGTATAGTAACTCCGTACCCACTCTCACTTGGTCGGGTAATACTGGTAGATCAGGTTAGTTTGATTGCCTGTATGTATCAACTTCATGGCAAACAATTTTCAGAGTTTAAACAGAAATGTGATAAAAAGGGCTGTATCTACCCAGTAATGTTGTTGCACCTTCACAATAGAAATCAGCTCAGCACATCCAAAACTTTTACTGGTTGATGACTCAATAGGCTTCAGTTGAAGATTAATAAATTAAATCAGTAAAGATTTTAAAAGTTCTCCAAAAACAGCACAGTTTAGCTATACATGCCTTTCTTTTGTACATTTTGTGATGAGAGTTGCCAAGTCTCCTCCTTCACAGTATTCCATTACAATGTAAAGCGTTGTATTTGTCCTGTCAATTATACGATCATAATACCGGACAATATTTGGATGCTTCAGTTCTCGGAGCAAGTTCACTTCAGAAACAAGCATTTGTTTTTCAGATTCTGTCATAGATCCATAGTCAAGTTCTTTCCATACCAATACCTGAAAGAATTTGAACAAGGCATCTCTAGACAATGCAAATACAGAGAACTTGGTGAGATGATACAATGATCCTAAAAAAAAAAAAAAAAACACACACACACACAACCTGGGCTACTACTACACTTCCTCTTTTACCACTTTGGGTGTTGAGAAAGCTTAAATATAAGCAGCTAATCCAAAACTATCTAAGAATCATCAAATAATATATTTTGCACCAACAGCAAGCCTGATTTCAGTTCTCCACCGCTCTAACATCATGGGATCTACATTTTATTAATACAATGATTACAAGTAAGGTAGCTTTGTTATCAGAGATTCCTGTTGTACTAAATCTTTCCTATGATGATCATGAGCGTACACATTCTGCAGCTCTGCCAGAAGTTCTAAAACCTGGCTTAGGTGATCTTATCCACTGATATGTCAGCAGTTTTATGCCACAAAAATTTGAGAAGGAAGAATCAGCTCCCTTTGGATTGTAGCACAGTAGAGGCAAGATAGAAAGAGCCTAGTTATGTTCCCAAAACCAGGCCCATCTGTTAGCCTAAACATATAAAAGCTCTGTAGCCCTTGCTTCAGGCTGCATCTTGAAATGAACTATTTCTGGACCAGGCATGCAGAAATAGAAACTTTCAAAGCAGGACAACTTGAATCCCAAGCAACCTTGAGCAGAGCTCCCCAGGGGGCGCAATTTTATGCCTTCGGGCATATTTGCAAGTTTTAAAATTATGGGCACGACCACAGATAGCTACCAGAACGGGCATAGCTACTCTCAAAGAGAGAAGCTTCGGGTTAGGAGGCAGCATAGTAACAGAATTAAATAAGCAGATAAGAGTTCCAGTACACGCCCATTGCGTATCTGTGTGAGACGCACACAAACGCTGTGTGCAAAGGAAGCACCGCATCAGGTCGCTCTACACTTCCTTCCTGCAACCCCGGCCCCCATACCCTGCAAGCTGACCAGACAGAGTGCTTTTATCAGACAGCTATGCTAATATGGGAGAGGAGCATTTTGGGTAATTTAAGATGGCTGGAGGCAAGTACCTCCCAGTATCTTAAAAAAATGAGGCCGTGACACCAACGAAACTGCCCCCAGACAGCACATGTAGGAAAGGTTGAGTGTGCAGAGAATATTCGGACATACAGAGATGTGTATGTTGCTTTCCACCACCATCTTTAAACAAAGATTAGCTAATTAAAAGCACTGTTACTAAGAAAAACGCAATTCTAACCTACCAGGAAGATCACTTATAGCTGATGCCTCACCATTTGGAGGATGGAAGCCAAAGCCATTAGTTTTCAGGTTGTGAGCTCGGAGGCCTCACGTGCACAACTAAAAAAAGGTGGTGAGAGAAAGCAGGGTGCTATAGCACAACCTTTTCTTCAGGGGCAGAGGGGGCAACAGCATACCCTCCAGCACTATCCAGTACATATGCCAGTACGCCACTATCCAGTACACCTCCTGGGGAGCAGCTGTCCACAGGAGGGCACAAGGAGAACAGGAGTGCAACGAGCACGCCCAGCGTCCCTGCTTACGGGAGCCATGGGGAACGGAGTTTCAAACAACAGCCGGATTCAACGGCTGGGTGGGTGGGTACTAAACCACGTGATGACAGGAAAACACAGCGCCCCCCTCCCCGTGGATCAGCATTAAGGCCAACTACGATAACACATTACTGACGTGGAAAAGGCACTCCGCACTGGCTCAGAAGCACTCTCACGCACAATACGCCCTCAATCATCCACAGGGGGCGCCCTCGCAGCAGTACGCCACTTACCTTGCCGTCCGCCCTTCGCCGCACCTTCTGGCACCTGCCGTAGGAACCAGCACCGATAGTCAGAAGCACCTCGTAGTCCTCGGGCCGGCTCGGCATCCTCCTTCATGCACACCTCGACCGAAGTAAACACGCGGGTTTCCTCCCCTCCGGGGAGTCGTTTAAAACGCGCCGCGTCTGCCGTGGATTGGCCAGTCGCCGCGGCTCCGCCCACAGTTACCCGTCCACACGCCGATTGGCTCCCGTGGCTACGAACCCCACGCGCCGCGTAACGGCTGCATTGCCCGGGCGCTAGGCAACGTTGTTACGGGCGCGAGCCGCTCGGTCCGCTCTTGTCACCCCGCCCACAGAGCGCGGCAGCCGACCGGCCAATAGCGTCATAGAGCAGGGGGCGGAAACTACAGTTAAAAAAAAAGGCTCCGGGTCTCGTCACTTCCGCTTCCTCATCGAAGTTCTTCGGACTTTCTGGTCGAGGGGCAGTTCTTTTTATTGTGCAGCAGCCTTTCTCAACGTGACGCTCGCCGGATGTGTTGAACTACAGTTCCCAGTGTTCAGACTGGGGATGTTGGGAGTGGCAGTGCGACACATCTGGAGGGCGCCAGGTTGGAGAAGGCGTTTCACGCTAGCTGACCTACCGGCCATTGCCCCAGGACTTTGCTCTCCCTTTGACTAGCCTTTGATGGTAAACTAGTGAAGAATTAATCATTAATAGACCATACAGTAGGTTCCTGTATATGTCTATTGAAAAAGATAAATGAGTGGGACTTCCCATTTATTGATTGGTTATAGCAGATGTCTTTTAGGGCCCAGCTTTCATAGGATGTTTTCTATGAAATGAATATTCTAAAAAGTATAAGGCATTCAAAACACAACATAAACATCAGCTGCTGAGCAGCCTGTGGATCAATCACCATGAACTCAAAGCATGTGGTCACTGTTTTGCAGACAAATGCAAAAAAAAAAAAAAACCAATTTCATGCAGGGTACACAACTTGAGGTCCTCCAGAAATGGACCTACAATTCCCATCAGCTGTAGGCAGCATAGCCAGCAATGGGAGCAGTATGCCAAACTACCTGAAGTGCCATCTGTTACACATCCCTTGTTCAATGGAATCTACTGTGACTCTCGTTTTTTGGCTTCAACTGGGGAAATATCTTATTCTTTTAAAAGGTGTGACTAGTACAGTGTTTGCAACGTTTGTATGGCCATAATGAGGATTCTACACCTATTGAATGTCTATATGCAGCATTTAGGAATCGGGAAGCCTGAAGAAAATAATATTTAATGTTTCATTTTGCCTGTTCTGAACAAAAATAGTTAACACACAGCACTGCAACAAAGTAGCTTCTGACCCTACTTTTTTTAAAGGTTCCTATTTAACAACGTTATCCATTTGTGCCAAACAAGAGGGATTCTAAGAGCTGCAAGTAGGAACAAACATTCTTGCTAGATCAGGACTGAGAGGGTTGGATTTTGAGAAAAACTATATCTGCCATGTTTATCATGTGGTGGTCCCGTCTTGCCCCCCTCCCCCCACTCTTCACAGGTGAGAGGGATTGCTGGTCAGCTGCTTGACCTCAGTACTTGGCCACTTTGTAATGGATGTAATCCAGCAGGCTTGCCTGTCCTGAGGTCAGCTGCTTCTCTCCTCCCAAGTCTTTCTCTTCTTAAGCTTTTGAGGTGAATTTCCCTCAGTTCTAGCATTTCACACATCAAAACAGGAATACTTGCATCTGCGTATTATCCATTGTACTATAATACTCTCCATAGTATCCAGTGGAACTGCACACTATGAAACCATAATGCCTTTACATTGGTTAGCCTTTAAAGGTGCCACAGGATCCTTTGTTGTTTTGATCACACCAAGCAATGACATTTGACAGTAGTCACTTTCAGGTGCTTAAAAGGAATATATGAGGGGCAGGGAGTAAGTTCTCCCCCAGCAGGCATGGTCCTAATGTTCTGCATGGCTAGGGTTTCAGACCAGGCTCAATTTCAGGATCAGCACCAACATCTGAAGGGATCCCCTAAATGCACTCAGACTATTGAAGCATCAGAAGCTGCTTCATAGTGAATTAGACTGTTGAAACATCTAGGCCAGTACTGTCTGCACTGGCAGTGAACCTCCAGGGATTCAGGAAGGAATTTCTCCAGCCCCACCCGGAGAGGCCGGGAATTGAAAATCATGTGAACTAGATATGGCTAGAAATCAGGAAAAGGTTCCTCATTTTCAGAGCAATATGACAGTGGAACCAGCTGCCTAGAGAGGTGGTGGGCTCTCCCACACTAGAGACATTCAGAAAGAAACTGGGCAGCCATCTGAGTGGGATGGTGTAAATTGGGGTCCTGCAACAGCAGGGGCTTGGACCCAATGGCCCCTTCCAATTCTACTATTCTATGATTCTACCACTTTGCCATGGTCCTAGCTGTGTAATCACACAGAGCCTTCTGAGCATGTACATAGGAGGCAGGTTGTGCATGTTAACCACAGCCAGTGTCCCCGTCTCCACAGTGAGAGCTTCAGACTATCATAAATTAAAGTAGTGCATGTCTCAGCTAGGATATTGCCATTAAGTGCATGCTCCTATCTGTAGGTATACTAATGAAACAAGGTGCAGCCTTAAGGATAACTTGGCTTCTCTACGTGGGGTTAATTCGCCTGCCACTTTACTGAGGCTTTTCCTTTTGTTTTCTTTGGGGGAGGAAGAGTGTGTCCTTTATATGTCCCCACCACCTACTTGGGGTCTGCTGTTCTCTGGCTTTTCATTACCCAAACATAAGGTGCCTCCGGGATATAACTGTAATAGAACAGAACTGCAACACTATATAAGATTTTCATTCCAGTTTGTCCCACATTTGAAATGGAACAGCTGCCTTTCCTTGCTCTAACCACCCAGCCCCCCAACACACACACACAAACATACTCAAAGTATGAAAAACAGGGGAATGGCTCTGGAGGAGGAGGAGGATGCCATGGCAAGAATCCACACAGAGGTCTGTGAGTGCGCGCACAAGAAATGCTTCATTTCAGAGGCTCCATATCTAAAGATTCAGGAAGGAAAATTGAAACATGAAGAACTCTGATAATTATTTCAAAATGGCACTACCAACATCTCGTGAAAGGAAACAGGGAGGATTTAAAAACAGCTGCTTTGGAGTTAAATCATTTGTGAATTAAGGTACATATTTTAAATTTGATCTCTTATGAAAATACAGCTTTTGTGATGACACAAAATCTCCACTAGGTGGCACTTTGCCATCACTTTGTGTTCTCTGTGGAAATGTTTTATGGCTATTGCAGATTTAGTGTGACCTGAGCTTTGAAGAACTAGAGCCCACTTTGTTAGCTGCATCATGCTGTCTTCACCTGGCTATCTATAGTTGTGTGCATGCATTCGAGTAAAACAAAATGTTAGTACGACAATGGAACCAATGGCCTAGGGAGGTTGTGGGCTTTGCCACATGAGAGGCATTCAAGATGCAACTGGACAGCCAGCTGAGAGGGAGGGTTTAACTGGTAATCCTTCACTGAGCAGGGGGTTGGGACCCAGTGGCCCTCTGACCCCTTCTGACTCTACGATTCTGTGATTCTAAACAGCAAAGTCTAAAGAACATGAAATGTATGAACGAAAGATGGGGAGTGTCCCAGGGACCACAGGACTGTTTGGGAGCCCCCTTCCAAAGCCATAGACACTGCCACAACCTTGCGAGGGACACTGTCAGATGTGATTACCCAGCTCCACTCCACAGGGTGTTCCATGAGCTTTCCAGCCCTGGTCAAATTCGCACCAATATGAGTTCTCTAATTGGACCCAAAGGTCCATTAAGAAGAGAACATTGTAAAAAAGAGGAAGATGGTATTCCCCTCGGTCCTCCTTGCATCCTTCCAGTAATAGTCTGGCAGGGTGTTCAGTACTATGAAATCTTTGATATCCTGGGGCTTCCTTCTTAGCATTGCTAGAAAGAAAGACCACTTCAAATTGCTGTTAGGAATGGCTTTATTTGCCCAATGTGTGTATGATTGATTTGTATAGAAATGTCAAAGAGTTCCTGTGTCACTCTTGGTTGAACTTGAGCACGACTGTTGGTGAGTCCATGTATAACAGCATACAGATATATATGGATATATAATCCACTCAAGGTATGTCTGATCTATGAAAGCTTCTAGCAGAGTTGCAGTGCAATCCTAAACTTATTTACTTAAAAGTAAGTCCCACTGAATTCAATGGATTTTGCTTCCTAGTAAAGCCAAGGTCACCTGAGAGACCATAGACCTGGGTGTCTGCAGGAAATTTGGGCAGGGAGAAGTCAAACTTGCAGCCTGTGGTTTCAATTCATGCATGAAAAGTGCACCAGTACAACACACCTGTGTCCACTTTCTTTCTGTGTATACTTTGTTGCTCAATGTCCCATGGCATTTAGAAGCCTTTTTTCTACACAAAGAAGCAGAAGATCCTGAGAATGGAATAGTATTAATGTGGAATAATATTCAAGAAGCATCATGAACTCCAACAAAACTTTATTTGGAGTGAGGGATAAAGAACATGCATACAAAGGAAGAAAAGAAAAAAAATCCACACATATAAAAACAGTACATCTATTTCAGGAATATCAGATTAGCTATTTCACAGCATTATGCCCTTCCCTGAGTTTTGTCAACTTCATTTGACTTCACTGAACCCTGGATTTTATTTATTTCATCTTGAAAATGTTGGTGAACACTCTTTTCCCAATCTGCCTTGCAGATGTTTTGGATTACAACTTCCAACATTCATGACCATTGACCACACTGCCTGAGGTTGATGGGAATTTATGTCCAAAACATCTAGAAGATACTCAGCAGGGGAAGTCAGCTGTAGAAAGTAAAATTCAGGTCTGTGGGAAGTATCTTTAGCAGTTCGAGGAGAAATGGGTACACAAACCTGCCCTCTGAGAAATTTGCATGCTGAGTCTATCAGTCTCTTGTTTAGCAATGTGAAGACCCTGTAACCTTAACAAAGACTTTCCACTTGCACCTGGACCCCTAGTTCTCTTCCTGACTCATCCCACTGCCGGAGGTCAGTGGCCATTACAGGGGTGAAGAGTGTGCTTAATTTTGGGAATGAGAAAGAATCGTTGGAGACAAGGATATGGCCATTTGGGGAACCCAGAGTGTCACATTGGCACCTCAGGAGGTCTGGGTTGGAGGTTCCCCACCCCTGTGCTAAGTGGTGTTAATGCACTGTTTTTATGAACCTGAGATAGCTCACCATGCTAGGAAGGTTGAATTACTTTGCATAGGTACTTGAGATTAAGTCTTGATGAATGCAGCAAGATTTACATTCCAAGAATGTGTGCATAGAATTGTGCCATTTGTGTGTATTTACATTCATTGACTATTATTATGATCCTTCACACATTTGCCTGTATGTCAGCTCTTTCTGGATTAAGGCTTTTGTGGATCAGTTGTAAAAATGCCCATTAAATATTGACTGACATAGGTTAAAAAGCACAGACACACTCCCTGCCACACAGGTTCAGATGTTTTTAGACTATGGGTCCTAATTGCATTCTGCAAAAGCTTTCAGTCAGAGGTTGTCCCAGTCAGAGGTCACAAGCTTAGGCAGAAATCCCTCTGCACACTGACTAGCAAATGGAGGAATTACTGCCAAGGAAACGTCTAGAAGACTGACATGCTGAAGCAGTAATTGCACAGAGACACAGAGGATTTCATTTGTTCTGGCCTGAACCACCATAGCTCAACCAAAAATAGCATTCCTTTAAAATTCACATTGACTAGCAAGTGAAACACAAAGTTCATCTTGACTTTGTACCCATTAAGAGCAGTGAACGGAGGAACTGAAAAGATGTTTTGGTTACTGTTGCTGCAGGTGAATCATCAGCAACTCTAGTTATAATGGCTGTATAGCAAGGATCTTCTTATGTTATTAGCATCATAACCAAATACATTAGACAATAACCTTTTAAACTATGTAAACAAATACATCAGCTTCAGACCTCTTCCACAGAACACAATCCCAGCTTCAATTAATCATAAGCCCCACATCTTGGCCATGAGATTGGTCCCTGGTTTACTGTGACCTGCGCATGCAGTCATAGAGTCCTTGAGTTTGTGTGTGTCAAGCCTTTAAACTAGACAGTGAACTTCACAAGTTAGCAATTATTAACTTTTTAGATAGTTGGATTTGTAGTTTGCTTTCTTCTCAAAGTGCAGAACTGTGACAGCTTTAAAAGATGAAAAGGGATGCAGCCTTAACAGTATCTTGATGTGCTGAGATTAGGAGGCAGTAATATTATTTTCCATGCCATTAAAAGCTTCACCTGCTCATTTCTGTGCAGAAGTACATTTTTCAAGTTCCCATCTGGGGTTGCCAGGTGGGAAGAAAAAAAAGGCCTGATTGCTCTATAACAGTAACTTTGAGCACCTCCAGAGAAGGATTTAACTGTGCAATCACATTGCCTCCTTGACAGTATTTTTTAATATATAACATTTATATTGTAAATTTCAAAAAGTTATAACCAAATCAACAATAAAAGAGTCTACACTGCACAAAGATTAAATGAATCAGTCACTATGTGTGCATATGGAGTTTATATGCCTATATATTACACATATATATGGAAATATACTACTGTCAGGAGAAATAGTTATGCTTAGATTTCAAAAAGGCAAGTCATCCTTATATTTATCCAAGCCTAGCTGGCATCTAAATACCACTTACTCAAAAGCTGAAAGAGTCAATAGATCCACAACCCACTGTGTTATTGCGGAGCTCCATTCATCCTTCTGGTGATCTAATATCAGTCATTTTACTGTCAAAAGGGTGCAGAAATTCATTTATATTAACCAAGGTTTAGATTCAAGAAACAGGTAGATCATAAGTAGAGCATGTATACCTGTAAATATTAAGGCATTGTCCAATACAAAATGTGTCTGTATTATAACTTCCTCCTAAAAGGAGGCAGCTGTTGGGCTTTGCCAAAGCATATGGATGAAGGAAGCATTATCTGTATCATATCTCTAGAACTTATCAATTTAGTGGTATTTTACAGAGATCTAGATGACAACCCTGAGATCGGCAGCAGAAGCCCTCCTCCGGGAACCCTCTGTGAAAGATACTAGGAGACAGAGTACCCAGGGGAGGGCCTTCTCTGCGGTGGCGCCCCACCTATGGAATGCGCTCCCCAGAGAGGTCTGCCTGGCGCCATCATTATATGTTTTTCGGTGCCAGGTTGAGACCTTTTTATTTGATCAACATTTTAATAAGTTTTAATATTGAATTTTATCTTCATATTTTAATTGCAGCCAGAGTGAGTCATTAATTAATGTATGTTATGTTAAATATTTGCATTGTATTTGTGTAAGCTGTCCTGAGGCTCTTGCAAAGGATGGCATACAAATATCCTAAATAAATAAATAAATAAATAAAATCTTCAATTTGCAGCCCTCTTGTAGTTTCACATCGTTTCTTCATTATTTTTTCATAGGAGGAAAAAAAGACTTTGGCAGAAGAAAAGATACAATAATTGCATAATGACTTTTGTTTGTTAGCAGCACGGAGCTCTCCTTCTGGAAGCACCCCTGACTGAAAGGTCACTAATGTGCAGAAATCAGCAGTTGAAACCTTTCACAGCCTGGACATGAATGTTATTCTAGTGTCTGTGCATAAAGCTGCTGTTACAAGTAGTATTCCACTGCACATTAACCTACCTAATAAGGCTACTCTCACGAGCCTGTATGCTTCAAGTTACATCAACATTTCTGGAAAAGTATTTTGATACATTTTTGGGGTCCTTCTGCCATCAATGCAAAACTGGAGACCAGAACTAGCCCAAGAACCTGTCCAGGCTGTCAAGCTCTTGCAAAGCACACTATATTTGGTCAAAGAAGTCAATGAGCAGGGAAAAAGTTACTTTTGCTTTTAGAAGTTGATCAAGATATATGAACTGTCTTTGTCAGACCTTAGAACCATGTCTGCCAAAACCTTAATTGGAAAAGGAGAAAATGAGAAAAACAGACAGGCATAAAAGGCATGATCGGCCTTTAACTTTAAAGACAGCATTAGAAAAAGGTTAGGAGGCAGCAGAAAATGGTAAACAAAGCAGGCATTTCTCTGCCATTGGTATTTAAGTTTTTGTGTGTGTTCTCCTCTGAGCGAGATTACTTCTTTATGAGTTGCAAGTACAGTAATCTCACCTTTCTAACGGTTCCCAACCAAAAATGTCATGCAATACAACGATCCCATTTAAACTCATGAAATAGGATTCCCCAACTGCTGCAAGAATTAGAGCCAAAAAAGAATTGTTAGAACCAACACTGTCATTATTTTAATGTGTTCATGTCCTTAAGATGCTATTTCCAAGATCCACATCTCAAGGTTCAGTTACATCTATCCCCCTTTCTACAATCTCCCAGAAGGGGCAAAGCCTAATGGCAGAAAAGATGCTTTGAATCTCAGAGCCATTCTATGGCCTTTTCTACATGGTGCATTTATTGTGCTCCTGTGATCCCTCACCTGCAGAATTTTGGGGGAACTTTTCATGACCTCATCATCTTCCAAGGTCTCTCCCAAGTTTACCAGCCATTTTGTGGCTGTTTCGAGTGAGATCGGAGTCCGGTTTTTTCATAGAAGGCTCTGCTGTTATTCGCTGCAAAAGCCTCTTGTATTTTTGCATTTCTTCACCATACCCCAGCACCACCTTGTACTGGAACAGATAGAAAGGCAGAGAGAAAAAAAAGGCAGAACCATGAAAATGGCAGGAAAATATAGAAGAGGCAGAGGGAGGATCGCAACACTGTGTAAAGGCCAGAACATTACAGGAGCACAATTAATGCTCCTGTAGAAAAGCCCTACAAAGTCCCAGGATCAGTCCCTCTCTATCCAAGTAGGAATGGGAAAGACAGCTGTCAGAATTGCTTGGCAGCCATTCCTCATTAGTTGTAGTGAGTTAGACAGAGAGATGGCCTGCCCTGGAGACAGCTTCCTCTCTCTTGAAAATTCTTGCAGTTACATTCAAGGACTGCTTGCAACCCCATTTCTATTATGCTTATTTCTTCAGGAAAATATGTCACCTGAATAGAGAATTCCAGTTGCATATCCACATACCATCCACCCAGACAGGCTCTCAGAATCACAACAGCTGTATTCTAACACATCTGGAGGAGGCCAGGTTGGAGAAGGTTGTCCTAGGCTCTATTTCCACAGCTGTTTGCCAGGATAAAGGGCTGAAATCCTATTTACCACTACTAGACATTCAGGAGCTGAGAGGAGAGAGAAACAGGGAACTGGTGTGCCCCCACTCCTACCCAGTGGAATCTGATTTTGGCCTCCATAAAGGTGTTCTCCACTGATTTAAAGTTATACCTGATACAGCAGAAGTTAATGATCTAAACATCATTGGGTGGCTCTTCAAATTTTCAGGAAACACTTATTAGCTTTGGATATGTGCTGATATTGTGGAGACTTCCTTGGTCCTTATTAGATCCTCTTGGTGGCATCTCCTTGTGGATCAAATGTCATTGTGTGTATTTATTTTGTGTAGAAATCTTATTATAGATCGCAGATGTCCATGTATTGTTGAATGATTTACCTGCTAATCAGAACTTATCTGATAAGACCAATAAAATGCACAATGCAGGCTTTTGTTGTTGCCAAATGGATTATACTTGAGAGATAAGTCTTCACCCACCGCCTGTTTTTCAATGAACAGCGGGTTTTACTCAGCTTGGGTCATCTCCAAACAAGCGTTTAATCATCAGCATCTTTGCTGAGATTCATATTCAGACTTCTGGACTGTGTATACTGGTTCATGCATAAATGGACATTTCAGCTAATCTGAGGCTAAGAGATAACAGGAGAACCGTCTGCTTATGGAAATTAAAGGCTCCCCCCACCTTCCTTTTCTCTTTAATTTTGTTTGAGGCAGGAGATGTTATGGAAAAAATGGAGAATGTATATAAAACTTTAATTTTAAAAGAACTGCCAAGAACTCTGGCTTTAATGAACATTACATCAAAACTGGATTTCAAAAAAGAAAACCAAAGCAACTTAGCTAGTTCAGAAACACAGAAGCAAAAATAAAAAATAAAAAAAAGGTAGCCAACCCTCTTCAGTCTCATTAACAGTGAAGGCCATAAGGAAGAGACCTAATTGGATTAGGTCAAGCTGCAGGCTATGGAACAAAACTTAATCATAACATTTCTGTGGAAATCATTAGAGAGAATGGCAGGGAAATGAAGTCAGGTTAATTGAGAGAATCTAAGATATTGTCAGGCAGCTTAGTGCGTATTCAGCTCCAAACCCACCAGCGATGATTCAGAGTGGTGACATGGATTGGGGCACTTGTTCTAGATCCTTAGGAAAGATTACCCTATCCTAAGCTGGAAAGACAGAGCATTTTCCCCCCTACAAAGAAAAAAGTAGCACGGAGCCCTTGTGGCATGTATTATTATTATAACATTTCTATGCCGCCCCTTGCCGAAACCTCGGGGCGGCTTACAACACGACATGAATGTAGCCCTGGCTGCCTCTCTCTTTGCAGCTGTTACCATTCTTGTTCTTGCAGAACTTCAAACCTATTCCAGAAAGGTCTGTCACTAGAAAGAATGTGTGGAGGGTATGTGGGTTTGGTGGCAGGATCAATGCAGAACAACAAGAACCTGAAGTTAGATTAAAATGTTATCTGCATTTCTTTGTATAAATGCCAAGTGCTTTCCTACTCCTTCCTTCCAGTGTGGTAATGAATATGAGGCAGAATAGTTTAGCAATGGGTATCCCCAAGTTCGTGGGACAAACCTGTTTCTTTGGTGTTCCCCACAGCCACACTCTTTGCCAGCCCCACCTCCTTCCCCCTGGCCACTGCTTTCTTCCATTGTTTTGCTGTTTCCCGGCTTTTGTGCATTTATTTCCCATTCTAAAAAGGTGACAATGCATCTCCCAAGGCTTGATCATTGGCATAAAGAGTTTCAGGCTAAAAAAGTGGGTATTTTAGTATTCTTCATGTCTTTTGGATCCATCCCTTTTACCTTTAGCCCTCACCCATCAGTGGAATGGACCTACCCAAGTTTCTCCTCTATTGAAGCTGACGGCCTGGTTGAAAGTTTTCCCACCCCAGGATAGCTTCAACTATTATTATTATTATTATTATTATTATTATTATTATTATTATTATTATTAGCAGTAGTGGTAGAAGTAGTAGTAGTGATCTGGAAATACCATTAGTTTGGTCTTGAAAGCTAGAAGCTAAGGAAAAGGATCGGGAAGCGACAGCCCTTTGAGAAACCTGTTCTGAAAAAACTGTGTCTAGCTAGGGAGGCAGAATGTCCATTCTCCTGGCTACTCACTTTAGCCTTGAAATAGGACCAAAACTAACCGGAGTAAAAAAAGGGATTAACAGCACAAGGCTGTACATGTTTACTCAGAAGTAAATTTTACAGAGATTGCACTCTTAAGAGCCTTTTATTTGCAGTGTTGGCTTGGCTGTTCTCCTGATAAGAGCTTAATAATGGATAGTAATAATAGAAATGTGAGCATAATCAGATGCTTGTATGATCGCTAAAGCACAGACAGACACAATGTGCCCAGATTCCATCTGCCTGCCACAGGGCCCTCTTGGTAGGATGCCATGGCTTTAGCAGCTGAGGTCTGGGACACAGTTAGGGGCGGCAAAAGCTGCCCCCTGTGCTATAATAAACTTATCTTGAGGCCAGTGTTACAGTTTTGGGTCAATATATTCTTTATCCAATTCTGCAGTGTATAAAGTCTGACTAATTTAATCATCATCCTTAGCAAGGAAGTATATTAGTTGCATGACCTTTCAGTATGTCAGGATTAGGAGACTGTGGGGAGGACCTGAAGGGCACCGAGGAAACCGAATTAGCAAATGCTAGCAGAGCTGATCAGTTGGGGACTTTCCACACTTGTGAGCATTAGGAGTTCAGTGCCTTCGGGGTCCCAGAGCGCAGGGAAGTTTCTCCACCAGATTGTGCAATATGGATACCTCCTTAGGGATGGAGAGGCGATGTGCAGTCTGGTTTGGTATTTACTGAGCAGCTTGTGAATCAAGTGACTTCATTCACATACTCACACGCACAGCATCGTTCCAGTAATCAAGCCCATCTGAGGTTCAAGTTGAAATATGAGTATCTTTTTTTTTTTTTTGGTGGCTTCTCCTTTGCATCAGAAACCTGCCTGGATTCAAATGGAGGACAGAGATTCTCCCATGTTCCTCTGCCCCGTGGAAGCTTGGAGGCATGTCGACATAGTCACTCTAAAGGGTAGCAGATGAGCTGATGGGAGGCTTCCTCCAGCAAAACCCCAGGACAGCAGGGCACTGGCCCAGGAATGGGGAAACATGAGCAGAATTAGGGAGCTACTGGGGTGGGGAAGGTACAGTGTGGCATTTAGTTGGAATCCTACGTGCACTTAGAGCAGGGGTAGGCAGTCTTGGCCAAGGTGCCAAATCTGGCTCTCTGGTGGTCTTGAGATGGCCCCACCCCCTTCATTGGCCCCTCTCCCTTGCCCCCCACCAGGCAATCGGTGGTTCTGCATAGTTTCTTTTTTCCAGTTGCTAAACGAGTGATATGCCTCTGCTAATGTTTAATTTCTATTGGGAAAAGCTTTATGCTAAAGTGCACTGGTATTTCATCCACTGCTCCCTTTGGGTTTGGCCTCTCCCATCGCTGGAATACAGCGCCCAAAGCCTCCCCAAAGGTAAATTAGGCACTTTGGCTGCAAATGGTTCCAGTCCACTGACTTAGGGTCAGTTCCCACCTCCTCATAGAAAAATAGAATCATGGGACAGTAAAGTTGGAAGAGGCCGAGTAGAGTTGGCCATCGGCTCCAGCCCTCTGTTGGTGCAAGACCCCCGTTTACACCATCCTGCTCAGAAGTCTGCCCAGTTTCACCTTGAATGTCTCCAGTGTGGGAGAGCCCATAACCTCTGGCAACTGGGTCCACTGTTGCATTGCTCTGAGAGTGAGGAAACTGCCTGAAATCCAGCCTGAATCTGGGTTGATGCACCTTGAACCGATCACGCTGTGTCCTACACTCTAGTATGAGCGAGAAGAGATCTTGTCCTATTTGTGACAGCCTTTCAGGTACTTCTGACATGCTATTATGTCCACCCCCGCCCCCCAGGCCAGTCTTCTCTTCTCAAGACTGAACATACCCAGTTCTCTCAGTCTCTCCTACGAGGACAGTGTTTCCAAACCCTGGATCATTTTGGATGCCCTTTGCATCTTTTTTAAATCTTAGTGCCCAGAACTGGACGTAGTATTCTAGATGGGGTCTGACTAGTACAGAGTATAGGGGAATTACTACTTCTCATGATTTGGAAGTAATGCTTCCATTAATACAAAGTGTCCTGTGTCACAGTGTAATGCTAAGCCTATGAAAAAGTGCAATCAATTAAAAAAGGTTAGCAACCTTCCCTGAACCCAGCAAAGAAAAGCACAATGACGACTGTTCCCCTCTTCCCCTCTTCTGGCTCTGCAGCCACAACAAAGGAGCGCAGGTAGCTCAGAGCCTGATGGCAGCACCACTGCAGGGCTTACTTCTGAGTAGGCCTCCTAGGATTGCGTTGTACGTCTCCGGCTCTACCAGGAGACAAAAACAGATGATTAGCAATGATAGATGTTAAAGGACCAGTAAAGGCAAAACACTTTTTGAAATGCATACTTTAAATAATGTGTTATTTATAAGTTATTTTAAATTCTTTCTCTTATTTATGTTGTTTATTAAGAGCATGTAAACCCCATAAAATACTGTTATATCGAGTAGTCAGCACATCTCTCTCGTGTGTTAATATATTATTTGTGATTCTTTCCATTTATTCATTTTGGTTGTATCTGTAATTTTATTGCCTATTATAACATGTAAACCATTTAGAAATCATGTTATAGCAAGCAGTTCATAAATGACATGCATGTGCAAGCATGCACAATTACATATATTGCTCATGCAGACATATCAAATGTGTGTCTGGAGATTGCTGCCTGCATTACTGGCGTGGAAGTACGGTCACACGGTCTGCGGGAGACTCCACAGCCTGCACCTGAACTCCTCGGTTTGCAGCAGAAGTCTTTTTATACCATGAGGAGGGGAACCAAACTTAACACAGGTGCTTGGAAAGCAGCTTTACCCAGCAGGCGTAGGGTGTTACTCTTACCAACTACTATGTGACCAGCTCTTACTACATCAATAACAACATAAATGTGGACAGCTCTCCTTATTTTGCAGAATTTATTCTTCTCCAGTTAGCTGTGGTAATCTCATGGTATCTTTCTATTTTAATTATCGCTGTAATAAATAACACTGGGTATAAAACGACACCATTTTCTGGTCCTTTATTTCCTTTGTAAGTAACACTTGAGAGAAAGCGAGGAATGCCTGAATGTTTTAATCTTGAGAAAATAAAAGGTCAGCATCATATCCTGAAACCATCTGGAATCTCTATTTTAAGATCCAAATGTTCTTGTCAAAGCACAGGGCATGCCATCTTCTGCTCGTAGTTTCCCTGGTAGAATTGTTCTTAACATTCAGCATTAAGTGGGTGGGGGCCCAGCTGCTCAGGACAAAAGCACAGATTACTTTATCTGTTCCTGCCCCAGGAAGGCGAACTGCCTGGCCATGTTGATCCCACAGAACAGAGTTGGAGGAGCTTATGCTTGAAGGATGAATCCAGCCTCCTCAGTCCCAGTTGGGCATTCTGGGGTTTCCCAGTGGTCATGCTGGGAATGTTCTCATTCTGAAAGGCTGCAACACCTCTTCTAAGGAAAGCTGAAACAGATTTCTAACTAAAACTAGACTTTTTAAAATTTGGACTTCACTACATTTGCTTTAGGCCTTCCTAAGATTGGGATGAAGGTCAGAAGAATCCACCCCTCTAGCATTCACAGACCTGCTCTCATGCCTGAGCCAAGAGGAAGTCTGTGAGCACTTGCTTGCTGAGATACATCTTCAGCTGAGAGTCACCTCCTTCCTGCCACCTGCTTCCATTACCGACAGCAGATGATTCCTAGTGCTCCTTGTCAAAAGATGTTGCACAGCTATTTGGGCTTTTCCTTGGAGGAGGAGGAGGAGAATATGGGCAGCCCACAAATGGAAGATGACATACCTCCCCAAGTAAGGTAAACACAAGGGAGCATTAGCTTGTACAAGGGAGATGCAAACAGACAATAGGAGATGCAAAAGCATTTGAAGGAGCATTTCACTAACAACATCAAGGCCAACCATGAAGAATACTTTAAACGTATCTGGATTAGGAAATCAGCAAAAGAGCCAGTTGGACTTGTGGATGGTAATGGAGGTAAAGGAGTACTAAAAGAGGAAAAGGAGATTGCAGAGATGACTGAATTATTTTCATTTGTCTTCACAGCAGAGCATACAAGACAGATTCCTGATCTCCTGACCTGAAAAAGGACATGGCTGAGTTGGTACTGAGAAGGGCAACAAAGAGGATCGGGAGGCTGGAGCAGCTCTCCCATATCAGAGCGGCTGCAACAACTGGGACTGTTCAGCTTAGAAAAAAGGCAAGTGAGGGGAGACATGAGAGAGAGAGAATTTAAAACAACTTTATCTCAGTGAAATGAGGAAAGGTTACACAGTGGAAATTATTTAATATGGAAAAAAGGTGGGCAATGGGATGTCTGCACTATATTTATCTACCTCCTATCCCAAAAACGGCTTACTAAGGAAAAGCTTTATTAAGTTAATGCAAGTCAATCAGACTGGCTTGTGAGTGCAAATGAAGCCTATTGCAGAAGTCAATAGCAAAAGAAACAAGCTTCGCTAGAACAGCAGCCACCTGCTCCAGTCCAAGCTGGAATTACCAAGCCCCAGCTCTCTTGTCCGATGGCTTGTTTCATGCATGTGAAGGTGCCGCAGTTTGAGGAAGAACCTCTCCCCAAAGAAAAACTCATGCATTCCTCATTCCATGCTTTAAGGCAAATTAATGTTTCCCCATTTCCTACACAAAGTTATAATGTGCAAAGAATTGCTTATAAGGAAAAGCAGCCATCAACTTACATCTTTCCTTGAAATTGATCTGGATGCCAACTGTTTGGTAGCTCCACTGCCCTCTTCTCTTTCTCCGCTTACCAAAAGGCCGGAGACAGCAGCAAATAGCTAGATTAGCAGGCAAAATGGATGCATTCGGTAATACATTGAGATAATGTAGTTCAATTTCCTACTGCAAACAATCCCATACTCATGACTTGATGATACATGTAAAAGAAATCTCAATGACTTTGCCGTTTATGACAAGAATAAACCAGCTCTTAATGTGGAACTTGAAGGGGTACGTTACAGAACCTTGGGACATTTTTAACATGCTACATGTCTGTTTTGAGCCTGTCTTGTACTATCCATGGGAATTATCCATTGTTCCCACTGGAGGAAAAATAATTCAGCCTGATTGAAGAGCTGCTGTATGTCTCCCATGAAAGTGGTATGATGGTGATTTCCACTTCCCTAAGTGGAATAGGGAGGCCCTGAAGGGTGGGGGGCAGACAGCCCAGATTGCATGTGCAAAGCCATCAGTTGTTTTACTGCCTGTCAAAAATGTAGCTCTTGCTAGCAGTTTCTAGTTTACCACTTGAATAAAACACTGAAGGATCAAAGTAGCTGCATGTGATAATAATGAACTGCATGAACAGTAAAAAAAAGTATGTGATTGGAGAAATAAATCATTTCCTTTGACCTTGTCATATGAACCTTCAGCACAAGTTTTGCACTATGTCTGTCCTTCCAGTTGCAATGGGAAGGTTGAAGAGGCCTGCACAGGCAGAGTTCAAAATGAAGAGCCGGGGGGGGGGGGCATGGACTTTGTAGAAATTTGAGTTAGGCTCTGCAGGTCATGTGATGGCTACTGATTGGACCTGCCACTGCCTCTAGAGCTGCTGGGAGCACAGGATGTTGGTTGTCCCACAATGAAGAATTACCTCCCTTGTGGTGATTTGATGCGATCATCTTATTATGGAGCCATGGGCTCTCCAGGGCAAACGGAGTAGCGGGGATGAGAGTGAGGAACCCGCATTTGCAGAGAGGGGACTGCCTCTTGCTCATTATAGACTGTTCAGATAGATCTGATTCTGAGGAGGAGGTGGAGGTGGAGGAGCAAGGAGAGGACTTGGAGGAGCAATGACTTTGATGTTTCGAGGTTGCCCAGAGAAGTTTCTCAGGCAGAGTGTGAGAACTGGATTGCTTTGGCAGAGGTGGAAGGGTTTCAGGAGCATGTGTGAGACCCAGTTCTTGACCCAGTAAAGAGACAGCATTTATTTATACATACATACATGTATACATACATACTTTCATTTATATGCAGCCTACTACCGAAGTCTCAAGGCAGCTTACAATGAGAAACAAGCTGCCCAATTGAAAGGTCTCTCGAATTCCTGCCATCTTGCCCTCAGGCAGTATGACTGGTGGCTGGGAAAATAGGTGGAGACCAGATGAAGTGTCTTATAACACAAACCTCTCGCTTGAATTCTATTACTACGGTCTTGAAGGAATCTGGATTTTGATCACTCAACTGGCTTTCCAGTTTGAATTTGTATGAACAGCAGCAACTGTAATTAGTTCCTCACCATTTGCACTCTTCACCCCTTGTCCTCTGTTTGTACTGAATAAGAAATGAAATCCCTTGTAACATTCCATGCATCCAACGTGAAAGCTTATGCCTGAATACAAGTGTCAGTCTTAAAGGCAGGCATCTCCATCTCCAACGCAATGCCTGCAGACACCTTCAGTGGAGGTTGTTAAGGGGGCCCCATATGGTGCTCACGGGCACACGCTTTTTAAATATTCATGCATTTTAAAATGTTTTTCCAATGTTAAATATGGGTACATGGATTTGTAGGAAATGCATACAATTTTCTGCAATGTACATAGGTTTCAAAAAAAGCAGACCAAATCTCCAAATAACTATCCATTTGAAGTCCATTTGCCATCCATTCATTTATCAAAGACATTGCTAGGGCCTCAACCCACTGCATTACAAGAGGCGTTTTTCTTTCAATTTTGTAATGGCAGTCTTTTATCTGTCAAAAGGGCCCAGATTTTTTCTTCCATTTAATTTCTATGAAACAGGTCAATAATTTTAAAGAGTGTGCAAATCAGTGAGAATTAAACACTGAAAGTTGGACCATAAGGAAGGCTGAGCGCTGAAGAATTGAGGCCTTTGAATTGTGGTGCTGGCGGAGACTCCTGCGAGTCCCTTGGACCACAAAGCGACCAAACCAGTCAGTCCTAAAGGAGATCAACCCTGACTGCTCTTTAGAAGGCCAGATATTGAGGATGAAACTCAAACACTTTGGCCACCAAATGAGAAGGAAGGACTCCCTGGAGAAGAGCCTAATGCAGGGGACAACTGACAGCAAAAGAAGGGGACGGCAGAGGATGAGGTGGCTAGATGGAGTCACTGAAGCAGTTGGTGTGAGCTACGTGGACTCCGGGGGATGGTGGAGGACAGGAAGGCCTGGAGGAATGTTGTCCATGGGGTCGTGATGGGTCGGATGTGATTTTGCGACTAACAGCAACCAATACAAAATATATCTATGCAATAACCTCTTCCCCAAAAGAAGCAACTATTTGACATTACCAAAATAAGAGCTATTGCATCAAAGTGTTTATTTGGTCTATCAACCTCTCCACAAAACATGTGTTTAAAATTAACATTTGCTTTATTGAACTACCAGCAATTACCCAAATAAGACAAATCTCTTATTAAAGAGAAATTGCCATGTCCAATAGACACTTTTTTGTTGAATAAAACTAAGATTTAAATCTACATGGCAGATAGATGCATGGTCTGCTTAATTGGGCATTTTGTGGTAGTGCCTGCAAGCAGTTTCTCAAATTCCCAGATGTGTCCATAGGGCCAGAATTGACAAAAATGCATCTCTTTTGTATGCCAATCATTTCCCACCACATCCCGCTCAACATGGTAAGCTGCTGCTAGCAAGCAGCATTTCCATCTTTTTCCTTTCCTCCCTGACAATACAGCAAAATTGTGTACCACTGTGGGAAAACCCCAGGCTGACAGGTGTTTCTTAGAAGCAGTTTGGAAAGTGATTTCATAAGTATTTGACAAACTTTCTGACAGTGGAGATACTGCTGATGCCAAATGCATCAAGGAGCATTAAAAGGCACCTAATGTTCTTTGGAGTCCCTGACAGACTGGTCAGAAGAGACAAGATTAAACAAGCCTGTTAGTCAAGTGGGAGAGAAAAGAAGGAAGGTGTAAAGGCCGTTCTGCCAGACTGCCACCCCATTCCTTCGGGTCTTTGCCCTGAGCCATTCCTATTGCAGCTAGTCTGTGCATCAGTAAGAACTGATGCCTCCATCTGCCCATCATCCTGCTCTTGCATCCTTTCTGAGCCAAGTCTTTTAGACTGTAAGTCTGCATGCTGGTCCTATCTTATTTTTATTTAACTTCTATGAGCCTTTTAGGCTGACGAGCAGGGAGGAAATGCTTAAGGCACCGGTTCAAAAAAGAAGTTCCTTTGAAAACAGGCTGATTTAGTACTGCACTTGAATTAGCACCTTTCTCTTTTCAAGTTAAAATGCAGCTGAAACTATTTGTTTGTCTCAGGTAGAATACTACTTCTATACCTGCTGGTCTTCATAGAGAGCTGGCATTGATCTTCAAAGCCCTATATAGCCTGGGGCCACAATATCTGAAGGCCTGTCACTTCTCATAAGACTCTTCCTGCTTTGTAGCCGTGCCCCACCCCCAGGAGTGCATAGCCACACGGGACATGGCCTTCTTTACAGTGGCACCTAGATTGTAGCACTTTTGACAAGGGAGGTTCCCCCGGCTGCTTCACTGATGGAATTCAGAAACAAATTATATGGAAACAGGATTAAGGGTATTAATGTGGTCTTTAGTACTCTTTGAGCAATGCCCATCTAATAGTCAGCAAGGAAAATTCTTTGGATTAGGTCCTAGTCAAGCATCATTATATAATGCCAAATGAGGAATGTCAGTGCATTACCTTCCCAGCTGAAATATTCAGCATTTTTGAGTCAAAGAAACCATTGAACATGTTACCAGATTGCCTGAAAGGAAAAAAAGTGCCCAGAGTCCTGAGAGGTATAAATTTTATTGATTTATATCTGATCAGCATGTTATGATATGGTCACACCTGCTCATACAGCTGACATTCTTAAAGCCAAAAGAGGGATTTTTTCCTTTTAAAAATACATTATTTTTCCCAGCAGGAAGAAACTTTACAAACAAACATTGTTTATATTAGGAATTAAAAACAATGGCTTTTGTCAAATACGTGCAGAACAGGGCTGGTCAGCACTGGATCTTTTAGTGCTTCAAACTTCAGCTTTCAGATTCCCCCATACCCTCTTTTATTTTTTTAACTCTTCAAAATAACACTTTCATTATTAGCACAAAGAACACAAATCCAAACCAAACAAAATCCAGAAAAGAAACAAAGAGGTAGACATTAACCGTTGCACAGCTCTCTGGATTGTGCAAGGTGCTTCGGTCTGCTCCTACGAGTTCCATTTGTTTCTATTTACTCATTACAGTCACTTGTTAAACACATCAACAAGACTAAAACAGCACTTGACTAAGGGCTCCGACTAATGATTCCTCCATTTAAATGCCATGGGAGGGCCCAGGGCAGCTCCAAAGCATAGGACCTAGCACTCATTCACACGAAGTGGCATGTGCAGACAGAGGCTGTTCACACAGTTGTGCAATTTGCATCATTGAAGCAGCTCAAAATAAAGGGCCAGACAATTATACAAATCGCAGCGGCTGTATAGACAAACCCCATATGGAGATGCCTGGTTCGCATGATCGTGGCTGAGGAAATATGCTGTAGGGGCTTGTTTCCACTACTGTGCATACCTGTTTGCAGCAGCTTCTTAGTTTTGAAACCTGGCCAGAATGGCTTCGGGATGCCTTGTTAACCACAGCAACAAGCCAACATAACTGGAGTTGCATAACATGACAAGTTGTGTTGCTGAGGGCAATTATACTAATTCCACTGGCACACACAGGGTGGTTAACAAGCCACCATGGCTTAACGGCCCTGCAAATCGAGCCTACCAGGTTGTTGGCTCTTACAGATGATGAAAAAGTGTTCTACTGCAGGACTGCTGCTAGTTTGAACCAGGACTTGGTGTTACTAGTGGTTGCAGAAATTAGCAAAAGCAAAGAAACCACATAATGGCACCCTTCTTAGAAAAGGGAGAAAGTCCACATCTTCCATACTGAAAACTGTTTTGTAGATTGCTATCTTCTATCCCCTAAGCAACTCTGAAACGTTCATAGCTTTATACTGGTCTTCAGATCTTCACAAAAATGTATGCAGTGTTATTATAGCAAGTTTTATGAGTTAAAACAGCAAAGGACAATCCAGTCCCTTCTTGCACAGAAAGCTGAGCCTCTATTGCTATTCCAGAGAGCTATAAATACAACTACAGATTCAATTATGTGCTGGAAGCCGTATTAACAAACTAACACACAAACTTTCAGCAAGAGCAGTTGACTTGATGTTTTATGATAAGCAAATAAAGGGGGTACAGTTTTGCCCTTCCCTGTCAAACATTCCATTAGCAACTATAACAACGAATATGGAAATCAGTATAACTTTTTCTTCATACTGGACCAAAAACATCAAATGCAGTAATGCCATCTTCATTTGTCTGTGCTGAGGAAAGCATTTTTGTAATCAATATAAAGAAATTGGGAAAAAGCATGTTGCTTACTTATGTTGACGAGGGAAACAAATTCAAGAAAGAAATAAGTTCAAACATAAAATGTGACCAGCCCTTCAACAGAATCACCTTGTGTCTGTTGTATGATTAATTCTAATCATACATGGCATAAAATGAAAGGGATATGGGAAGAGAAAGAACTCATAAAACACATACACATACAGCAGGTGAAAGATCACAGTGAAGAATATGGTATCTCAAACCCCAGTGTTAACATCATAGTAGAGGACAATCACTTTGAAACAAGAGTTTTTCAACTGTAAAGTTGTAGTGGAAATTGTATTGCCAATTTAAGAAGTGTAATAATAAAATGCATAGACTTTTTCTTTAATGATTGCAGACAGTCATTAAGAATTTGTATAGACACGTTTACAATAAGGGAACACACATATTTTGTTCAAAAGAAAAGTAATTCATAACCAATTCTGATGACCTTGCAAGAAAGTTGATTTTCCCGTTTCAGCTTCATTCTCCCACTCTGACTACAAAATCAAGCTCATCACTATATGAAACATGCAATTTCATACATGGCTTACACATCTCCTACTGCCCCCCTAGTTTCAGTCATAAGGTTTTTTGTGTCTGGTTTGGGTAGAAAATGCAAATCACAACTAACTACAGTGATGCACTCGCAATACTATTCTTCCATATCAACTTGTAGTTGCAAAGTTCAACAATTTAAAAAAAAATAATCACTAACTCTGGTCCCAGAAACATGTAGCATTTTGTCTGGAAGTAATATGGGATTCTAACCATGCACACACTTGTTTTCCAGTAAGGGTGGAGTGGTTTACTATACTGAACAAAGGCAGCTTTGGGCACAAAAGTAACAAGTATGGCAATAGGACAAAAGCTATAAATTTCAGGAAGGAAATCACCATTAAAAAGAAGAGTGGCTGTGTAATACAGAGGTTGGCTGGTGAATTAAGTCTTGTTTGCATAATTGTGTTAGATTAATCCACTTCATGATGTTTGTGGACTACACCAAAGAGCCAGCACAAAGAAGAGGCTAAGTTCTCCTCAAAATTTCAATAAAGGCTCTTTATACATTCTGCTGGGAGTCTTCAAATGCTGATTAAACCAAATATATGGAAATATGTATGAACCAGTCTTAAAATTCCTAGGTTAATGGGTTGTCGAAGACCCCAGTACCAATCTGAAAAATATTTGTAAAATATTTTGGCAAAACTGAACCACTTCATACTCCATGTGTTTCTGAACAATTAAGGTACTACATCTTAACCACTTTCAATTTTTAAAAACACACGTTTAACTTGCTTTTTTTAACTTGATTTTTTCAGTGGGAAAATACTAAACACCAGGGGTCCGGCAACTTTTTGAAATAGTTTAGGAAAAACATTTTGCCTGCATAAAATTTCATATTTTATATGGTTATACCACTTTCAAACCACCGGAGTAGATTTCTATCATGTTCTTATAAACAAAAGAGTATACACTTCCGGTCAGTGTTAAAAAAAAAAAAAAAAAAAAGACGACGACTGCAGGAGTCCACTGCACCCCAGGAGTAAAACTTTTACTTCTGCTCTGAGCTGGTTTTATGTTGACACAGGTTAAAGACTGCCATAGTGCTAACATGCAAAATCCATTAGCAATTTTCTTTAAAAAAAAAATCTGCTAGGCTATTGGGCTATAATGGACTGCTTCTGTTATTTATTATGAACCCAGTTTTTCACATAGGCATTTTAAGCTTTTGTTTTGCTTTCTCTCTTTTCTTCTACGTCTTGAAAATTCAGTAAGGAATCTAAGTTAATATTGTGGAGGTCATACAGTAATTTCTTTTAGACTCTATTCTGGAGAGCCAATGCCAATAAAATTATTTTTTATTTAATGGGAATCATTTTGAAATAATCTGTTGGTCCCAAATAGCAACTTGATACTCCATAAACTGATTCTTTTTAATAGATTTCAAAAGAATACAGTTTGGCTTCCTGAAAACCATAAAACTGTTTGATCCTTAAAATAAGGTTTTGAATGATAAGGAAAGTTTTTGCTAAAAGACTGTAATATGTAAAGTTACAAGGAAACAGAAAGTAGACTGTCAACTCAAGGAAAGGCAGTAGGAAGGGGCATGCATTACTTGAATGGCTATAAATCAAAACTGTTCAGACCTTGCTGCTTTTGATTAAAAATCAATCAGTTTTGAACTCTTTTTAGTAACTTTAGGTGAGGCTTTACATTGCCCTGTTTCAATTTCAGCACAAAATTACACTTATAGTAGATTCTCCTGAATCTCCAGCACCTATGTAAACTCAGTAAGTGGCACTTCCAAATATGTTAGACAATTTCTAGAGTGACTGTTGTGTTTTCGTTTTCAACATGCTCCTCTACCATACTGATACACAACTGCATTTTAAATCATTTATTCCCTAAAACGATGTTCCTCTGGGCACATTATTCTCAAAATAAGCTGAATGAATGAATAGAAAATGAATGTTCAGATTGTAGTAAGATGGGCCATATGAATAGACTGTCTCCAGCCACCATTAAGAGGTTTGCCAAAGAAGCCTCCATTATTCAGGCAACAGAAAGCTAATTCTAATGTTAGAGCCTCCACAAAGAGACGGCTAAAAATGCTTCTTTGTGTAAATTAAATCATATGAAAGGAAGTTTCAAGATCATATCGTGCAGGTACTGCAATGCAGGATGCAACCTCAATCGTCCTAGCAAATGGCTGTCCACCCTCTGTTTAAGCACCTCTGGTGAAGGAGAGCCCACCAAGGCAGTCTGTTCCACTGTCAAACAGATCTTTCCACTAGGTTTCTCTTAGATGTTGAACTGAAATCTATTTCCCTGCAATTTCCACCCACTAGTTCTAGCCCTGCCCTCCAGTGCAATAGAGAACAGTTTGTTCCATCTCCTGCATGACAACCCTTCAGGTATCCAAAGATCACTGGTGAGTGTTAAAATATGAATGACCCTTGTATGGGTTTTGTGTAACAATCCCATGCAAATTAAACATATGGAGCTGCTAACGTCCATATAATGATGTGAAGTAATGGGCTGTGGCACAGGCTGAAGTTGCATGTAATTCAACACAGGTAATTTAACATGTATTAGAACTCCTTTCTAGCCTTCAAATCCTGTGACATCATGGGAATCAAGTGTGGGCTCTTCCCACCCCCTCCCTATTTCTTTCATTGTACACCTAGAATAAAGTTTGTTTTCCAGTAAAAATGCAAATATGTATGTAGAGTTTATAATGTAATAAATGACAACATCCGCCATGTGACATTAGGCAATGCCAAGCATGAAATTCATTTCATTTCAAGATGTATTAGCTCTTTCCCCTCTCCTCAAACCTTTACAATGAGGATGGTTGTGAGAAAACAGAAGATCATCTTACCATGAAGTGCTATTTTAAATGGGGTCTGGGGGGCTGAACAAAGTTACTAATTATTAACAATGAACCAAACTAGTATTAACTCACAGGAATTCTGGGTGTTTTTAAACATTATGCTCAGAAAAGCCTAGACCAGCCTATTGCATAATTGCAGCCACACTCTCTCTTTTTCTTTCACACACACACACACAACCTTAATTCCATTTTTTGTATTCCTAAAAATATACTTTCAATTATGGCCTACTGAATTCAATTGGGCTATTATAAATAGGAAGGTTGAAGATCATAGTCCAAGCTGAGAATAGAAAGGTGCTTTTATTTAGGAGTTCCTTAAAACATCTCTTCACATTTTCTCCTGGTTCAACCATACAGGAGACACAAGTGACCTCATCTTCTTCACATTTTCCCATATACAGGCAAGGAGAAATAAACTGAAATTTGGTCATATTACGCTGAACAAAGTGGCAATCCATTACTGATTCATTAAGTAGCAAATATATATTTACAGTATCATCCTGGACACTGCAAGGGACAGAATCTATATTCTTGCATGTGACTAATTTTTATCAACCACCCCATAATGTGCATATCTAGTTTCTATTAGCTATATTTATACCCAAGTTTTCCTTATTAGAACAACCATGTTTTTCCAAAAGCAGGACTACGTCCAAATAACTATACCATAGCAGCAGTTGCTTTGCATCTTAGCCAAAGTATTTGTTTAGACCAGAGCTCTGCTTTATAGCCACATGCAGCAAATGACCAGAAATGAGCTCCTTTACAACTTCCTGCTATATGGCAATAGCTACAGCTATAGCTCAGTAAGGCAAGCAGGGTTGAAAAAAGAAAAGAAACCTGACTTTCCAAGCCACTTTCTTTTGCAGCAAATAACTTAAATATATGCTATACATATGTTGGAATTCAACTACCTATGTGTCAAAAGCCTAGGTTTAAACACCTACATTTTATACTAAAAGCTGAACAACACTGTATTCATGATGGTGTCACACCAGTGAAATGCACCACTGCATTTTCTCAAATAAATAGTGGACAGTTCCATCATCCATCCTGAAATGCATTTTGTAGTGTAACGACAATGGCAAATTCCAACACCATGTGAGCAGACTTCTGCTTGCAAAATGGGATGTCCGCATTGCTGCAGTCCACTGCTTATTCTGCTCTTGACGGTCTGCCAACATGGCAGAACAGATTTTGAGGCATGCTGAGGGCTGCAGGAGGAAAGGGGAATCAGCTCCCTCTCTGGTCCATTGATGGAAGCCATTCTGTCAGTGGGAGAAGTGAATTGGGTACCACCCAATGTTTGGCATATTTAATTAGGTGACAATTTTGTACATTGCTAGGGAATACTCATCTTGTCCCTCTTCCCCAGTCCAGACAAAAGAATAAAATATGATACTGTGGTTTTACATTTTTATTTTGTATACTACTCACCAAAACTGGTCCTGGTGTGATTTGGGGGGAGGAGTAAAACTACATAAGAGAACAGGAGAGTATATACCTCAAACTCAGCACAGACAACTATTGTTGGCTTGGCTTTGCTCTTAGAAAAAAAATACAGTCCATAAAAAGGCAACATTCTGTCATTAAAGTTTGGTCTACAGGCCTGTACATATAAGTTAGAAACTTTTTCTAAGAATGGGTCTTTGATATAGATTTATGTCATCATACTAACATGATGCCAAACATTCCACAAAATGATAAATGACAAACATAGAAAAGTTTCCTTCAAAATCATTATAAAACTGTAATGTTATTATCTGAAACCCTGCTTTAGTGCCAATCTGCCTCTTAAATTCCCTTTTTATGAAAGCGACAATTTTCAGCAAGATGGCAGATATAGGAATGCCCTTCACTTCACTGTTAAGAGAATTTTTACAGTAGCTCAGGATGGTAAAGCAATTATTTTCATACTTTTATCCAATGACTAGATATAACTGTTTTGTGACTATGCTAACTTTCTCTTATTTTTTCCTATAAGCAAAGCATTGAGGTGCTTGGCATGTATGTACACAAACCTTCTCATGGTCAGATGGAAATAAAGGCCTCTATAAGGGTTAAAAAGCAAAACACACCACTTTGGCTAGACTGCGGCAATTCATACACTTTAGTGTTGAAAATCCACAGACCACTCTGAACTGCTAATAGCTCTCAAGAATCCAATCTGTTAGGAACAGCATCTACATTTCTTTCAAGCTATGCTCCTTTCCATCACTGCATTGCATTTTCAAAAGTGCATTCTGCTAAAAGGGGTAGGTGGGGTAGAGACATGTATCAATTTCTGAAATGTATTATAAAACCAAAATAGGAAGCAGTTAAGTAATGTACCACTTTACTGAAGTAGCCTTCCAAAAGGATACTCACAAGAGGTTTAAAGACAGAAAACATGGTAAGAACGGAAGGGTCTATGAGGTATGCAGAATTCTTTCAATACTTCATGACACTGTAATGCCTCTTTGCTAGTTCTCCTTTTTCCAATAGAAAATCTCAGAGATATTCCCCCCCCCCCAAAAGATAGATGTCTCTACTAAACAGGTAACACGGGGCAGTCACAATACCATAACCAGGTCTGAGAATATGTTAAACAGATCCAGCATGATTAATTACAATACAACTCAAGTTTGTTCAGATGAGGGATCTCTACCACAAGACTTGCAGTACAGACTACTGAAGAGAAAGTTGCTGAAGAATCCCAGTTGTAACTATAATGCTGAATACTACCTGCAGTAAAAGCATTTTTGCTGCAGATGTTCACCTGTGGTGGCTGTATACTTGTGTCTCCTGTTCAAATGCTGAATTTGCTGACGTAGATGTGTGGGGAACCACACCTTTAAAAATATGGACAGTTCTTAAAACACATCATTAGGTCACTATATTACCAATCCTCTCTTGTAATTGAGTTTAAAATCCCCCTCCCCCACAAAGGGAAGAAAGTCCAGTTTTTCCTTTCTCCTGGTATATTCACATTTGCACATTTAACATGATGTACCAAGTTCCTAATTGTATACTTGGGTCTTATTCATTCACCTTTTAAAATAGGCTTTGATAAAAATACTGAAGAATGCAGTACCACATACCACCTGACAAAAATGCAAAGAACTGTACAAGAACTAGCCACAAACTGCTAAGGGTCATCTCCCGGGAAACAACTTCTGTCTGTCCCTGCAGGGGAGGGAATGCTCCTGAAAGAGAAGGAACATTTAATTACACATTGAATATGGAGTCCATTACAAACTGAGTTGAGAACTGCACACTTGCCAGTCTTCCCTGATCATAGCTATAGCAAGAATACAGAGCACAAGTCAACACCAGCTCTGTCTTTGTGATGAATAATGAGAAACCAGTTGCATGCCACATTCCTACAAGCCCTCCCCTCCCTGAAGCAAATTCTAATGACTTTCCTACAAATTCCTTACTTTACCAAGATCTGAAATTGGTTAACAAATCCTAGAAGCTGATCATCTGATTAATTTCAACATCAGTGCTAATGAATCCTTTGATGTAAAGGGGGCCAGGTCCCGAAGGGGCACTTCTGTCCCCCACTGATCCTCTTTGTCCCAGTGAACATGTAGTACCATTACTTGCTCAAGAGTGCTTTATCTCTTTTAGGGCAACCTGAAACACCTTTTTAAATTATTTAGTGCAAATTACATAACAGTTTTCAGCAATGTCAGTATAGTATTTAAATGTGCTGGTATACGTTTATGTAAAGAAGGATGAAATTGCTTCATACAGCAACAGGTTTCAACAGGAGAAACCAGGAAACAAAGTCATGGGAGAATGATTTCTCCCAGTCCCAAAATCAATCATTCTCCTCCTCCCCTCCACACACATATTTTCAGGGAGACTAACAAAGTGGAAGGAAAAAGTCTTGTCAAACCCAGTGATCCTTGTTGGTTTTTAAAAAGAATTACTAAAAGCATATGATCTCTTAAAATAACCAACTAAACTTAGCCTTTTGCAAAAGTGCAAGGAGGCTGGACTACTATTGTGAATCCACAATCCTACATGACCATCAATTGATTTTAAAGAGCAAATTCAAATACATCTAATGTTGCATTTCTTTCACACTTTCAGGAAGAGAAAGGTTAAAAGAACTTTCAGGCTGCAGTTCTCTATTCATATACTGAGAAGTAAGTCCCACTGAATTTTTCACGGGTACATGATTACACAGTAAATAGCAAATTATGGTGATATGGGATAACGTACAATTGTAAAGCAAAGCTGTTACTATTTAAATAAGAGCATACTTTAGAAGTGCTGAACAACGGTTCACCATTTAATCTGAATTTTGTTACCTGTTTTGTAGAAGTGTGACAAGAGATCCTCTTTTTCAATGAACCGTTGATATAACCAAGCAGTGAGGGCTTCAGCCTCAATAGGTACATCTTTAATTGAAAAAATCCTGCATTATAATGAAACAAAAATTAATTAGCCTTATAAAATCATTTTCCCTTCTTAAAGTAAATCTAGTGGGCTTCTGTTTTGCATAGTCCAGTACTTATGCATTGTTTTGCAGAAAAACTGTTCATAGTATCCTCCAGCACATTTAAAAAGTCATCAATTTTTGGAGTTTACTTCTGAATACCTTAATTATGCCATGCTGCCAGGAAGGATTCAAATTGGTTCAGATTAGATTTTCAAATAATGGTTAGGGTTCCAATCCAGTTCAAGAAAAATAGTTTATTCTGGTTTTCAATTCAAGACTGAAATCAAACTAAACATTAATTCATAACTGGACAAAACATATTTATCTTGGAAAAAATGAACCAACTTGACTCCCTGGTGGTTTGTTTCTTTGTTTGTTTTTTTGCTAAGATTTTATTTTGTTCTTCCTGAGCCCCAGTACACTTTGCAAGACTTAGCAATCTTTTCTAAGAGGACAAAAAGTAAAGCATCAAAATCAATAACCTGAGATCTGGGAAGGAATATTTCAAATTCTAAGGAATCTGATCTAACTGTGCCTCTGCAGTTTTTCTAGCTCAATTTTCTATATTCAAGACAAAACCCAATTAACAACAGGATCATTCTGATGCACAGATCTGTGGATACTTCCACATGAGGCTCTCATCATGTGATCAACCTGCTTCATGGGCAGAAATTTAAGCAGGAGAAGGCATCCTAATTAATTAATTAATTAATTAATTAATTACTTAATTATTGAAAACATTTCTATACCGTGCCTATAGCCAGTTGGCTCTCTGGATTGTTCACAAACATTTAAAATATAAAATAAAACCCAACCTCACAATAAGGTAAAACCAAGAACAATTTCAATCATGATAATAAAAACAAAATATATAACCAAAAACAAAATATATAACCAAATAACAGTAAAGAACAGAATATTAAACCAATAATAATGATAAGTAAATAATAATAAAAATAATCCACAGTGCCACAAAAATATAGTTTCAACAATTAAAATACTGAGAAAATAAAAAGGGGTTAGCCTTTTTAGGTTTTATCTTCCATGTGTCCTGTATGTTTGCACCACTTCTTCTGCCTTTCCTCTTTCAAGAACATCCTGATCAGTTAAGGAGGAAAGATGAATAGTTGCACATTGCCTTTTAGTTGTTCACATGTGATCATATTACCTCATTCATTCTTTTATTCCTGTTAAGCACTGGGTATAGAACCTGGAGTTGAGACGTGAATGTCTGAGGGTTTGAGCTTCTTTCTGACTTTTATGGGAAATCAAAACATGGCAGACTTGGATAAAATCTGCATCAATCCAAGCCCTTTGTTTGCCACCAAGGTACTGAACTCTGTGTCTGGATAACTTCAAGCCACAAAGCACAGAATCATTTACTTCATGTTTCCAAAATACTTAAAAACCCAAACTCCTCTTCCCACAAATAACAGCAAAACAGCAAGTCTTTTGTACATGTTATTATGACAGAATGGCTAGTTAGGGTAATAGAACTCTGTTACCAAATTACAAAAAGCTAAGTTAATAAATGCAAATTTCCCACTCACTTCAACCACCAAGAATTTATTTACTCATTTCACCAACCAATTTCTATTTCTATAACCGCTGCCTCTTTTTAAAGGATCTTGCAATGATGTTTTCTCCTCAAAATGCCTGTAAGATATTGAAAGGTCAAGAAAGTAGCTGCTCTCCACTCTCATTAGTAAATCTTCTAATGTATGTGCCTTTTGGCTTCTCTTATGTAAAGCTGCTATGCACTGTCCTTGTGGTTAAATGCATGCAATGACTAGTTGAGATTAGTCTTCAAAGGGAGTCTCAAACAAAAACTTTAAAAAATCTGATTCTGTTTGCCACCACACCTTTCATTTGTCCTTCTCATGCTGTTATTTGCTCACTATCTTTTAAGGGTTTTTATGTGCTCCAAAAACTATTATGCTGAAAAAGTTTTCATGTAACAATAAACGATGGCTGCAGGCACTGTTTTATGCAACACAGCTTCTCAAAGAGGATACCCTCCAGTATCTGAATAAGATACCTCCCAGAAGTGCTAAGCATCAGTTCTACTACAAACGCTCCTACTCATTCTGACATGTTCCCCACTGACTTGTCATTCATACCTCAGGGGTGAATCCAGCTTCCTCCTGCATCGCAAGTGAAGTAACAAAGCTACATGCCAATGAATGAATCTCAGACTCAAGTCACTGGTCATACCCCTCTCTAACTCCACCCCACACACTGCTTCAGGTGAACAGTCTGCTTTTTCATGTTTAAATGTGCTGTGTATATGCTTATTTCTGAGCTGTCACCTTAACAAAAGGGAAAACAAGAAAAAAATAACAAACTGCATGATGGATAAGGGAGGGAAGAATAATAGAGTTACTGCTGGCACTACTGGCATCAGCCAGTATCTACTGCAAAGTTGCAGAACCATTTTTAATAGAGAGTGACCCTGGAAAGATATGTTTGGATTGAATCCTAAGAATAATCTCAAGTTTACTCTTTTTTAAAGAAAAGTGGTACATATATTTCTAAACTGGTTACATAAATAACCTAACACCACAGTTCCAAACAAGTTTTGTTGGACTTCATACTCAATCCTTCCAACATTCTTATTTTACTAATGGTTTCTTATACTAGAATAATAATACCTCTACATCTATAGACAATGCAAGAACATTTCTGTCCATGCTATCTTCCCTTTGTTTACTATAGGTCTAATGTTATTGTTTTATGTTAAGAAATGTAATTGGAGGCCTTTAGACCAAATATTTGAGTATCATCAACTCTGTTACTCTCTCAGTCCAAGTTAAAACAATCCTTCCAAAAACAGATGGAATTGTGTTGTACTCTTGATTTTTATATTGTCAAAGCAGATCTTATTTAGTCTGCATAAGAACATATGCAAAGCCATGTTGCATCAGACTGAGGGCCCACTAGCAGCACTCCGAATACACAGTGGCAAAGGAGCTGCCCACAGGATCCCTCAAGGAGGATGGGTGCAAGACCAAGCTCCTCAGCAACTGCAGGAGCATGTATGCAGGCATGCCACCTCTGTCTGGTAAAGGAGGCAGTGTATAGTCAGCAAGACTGGTAGCCACTGAGAGCCTCCTCCCTCATTAACATGTCCAATTCCTATTTAAAGTTATCCAAACTGACAGAAATCACCACTTCCATGGCAGTAAGTTCCATAGTTTAATTACATGCTGTGTGAAGAAGTACTTCCTTTCATCTGTCCTAAACCTCCCACCAATCAGCTGCATGGGATGACCCCAAGCTTGAGCGGTATGGAAGAGGGAGAAAAATGCCTCGCATTCCTTTAAACACTTCTATCATGTCTCCCCTTACTTGACCTTTTTCTAAGCTGAACAGTTCCAGTTGTTGAAGCCGCTCCTCAATTGCTACAACTGCTCATATGCTTCAATGTTCCAGCCCCTTGATCATTTTGGTTGTCCTCTGTACTTTTTCAAACTTGATAATGTCCTTTGTCAGATAAGGTGACCAGAGCTGAATACAATATGTTAAGTATGGTCATACCAAAGATCTGTATGAGGGAAGTATGTTTTATGCATGAGGGAGAATGAGTCTGACCAAAGCCTTGAACTCAACACTGCCCCCACCTCCTGTATGGCTGGAATTTCACTAGTATTTGGTTTCATTTTCAAAGAATCTGGGTTTGTCACTATGTATCATTGTTTATCAGAAAATCTGTTCAGTTTGTGAACAAGTCAACTTCAAACTTATTTGAAGCAATCTTATTTAGCTAGCCTGGTTTGTAATAAACTGCACTCTGGTTCATACCAAATGGCAAGACAGGAAAGTAATGTCTAGACATGCAAGAGAAGAGGATAAGGGACAAAGCTTTGCTCTAGCTTATGGTCGTTCACTCATGTAAAACTAAACCATGAATCAGTGTCACATGTTAGCCAACTCATTGCTCAACTGTTTATGTTGTAAGTTGCATTAGGGATCATAGTGAAAAGGCAGGATTTTAAATACCTCCACCCCCCCGCAAAAAAATTCTCTGTTCCTCCATCTCCCTCTGCACGTTCTCATTTTTTTTAAGATTAAGATCTAAAGGAAAAATCAGTAGAAAACAATACAAAGGGTGACCCTTCTTCTCTTGCACATATATTTATCCATAAGCTACTTCAGTCAGCTCAGCAAAGAGGGGGATTATTAGTCCACCTGGCAACAGATTGCTCGAGAGGCAGACACAATCCACCATTCTCTAGCCCACATTCAAAGTAATCCACTAGTTGTTAGGCAGCCTTCCCCAACCTGGCACTTCCCTGTTAGCCTACAACTTCCAGCATTCCTGACTACTGACCATTTGGCTGGGGCTCGTGGGAGTAAAGTCGAAAAAGCTGGTAGGGCACCAAGTTGTGGAATAATGTAGGAGAACAACAAAACTAGTCTTTGCCTACCAGTCCTCTGATCTTTGCTTGATTCAGTAGATGAGCTGTTCGGCCTATCTAGCAAGGTCACTTCAGACAGAAATGAAGGCTGGAGGAGGTGCGTAACAAATTATATACTAGCTTCTCCTGTCTCCTTCTATCTAGAAGTTGGTTTTCTGACATTGGAGAGATGGCAGCCCTGATTTTCTCTGAACCAGCTACAAAGGGGCAGATCTCTGACTCCCCCTTTCTGAGGTCAAAATTTTGTCTTTGACCTCAGGCGATCTGAGCAATCCTATGGTCCTTGGGAAACTTGCCTGGGGCCATAGGATTGCTCTCTCCACAACCTTTTCATACATTGCTGCTGAAGTGTAACACATGGCCACATTGTTTTCTTCCAATGGTTACCAAACTGTAAAAATAATGTAGAAACTGGGCAAAAATTCCTACTGAAATTATTATTATTAGTGGTGGTGATGATGAAGATGTTATTTCTATACCACCCAGTGAAATCTAGAACAAGTCCAAGTAGGAATCTGAAGATCAAGCCAGAATCTGACTCTCTTGCACTTGCTGAACCTTTTTCCCTCATCTTGCCCTGGCCTGGAGGCAAGTCAAGTCTGCAAACTCTGGTACACTAGTGGATTCTTTGTGCAAAATGAGCAACTTGTTGGGTAACCTATACAAAAGCAGCACTCCACTTGCTTTCTGCCAGGCATCCATTTAAATATTCAGTGCAAAGCAGACTTAGGGTGGAGAGAAAGCAGGCTGGAGTCCAAAGAACCAAACTAAGAAAAACTAATAGCTTCCCATCCCCAAACTGGATTTCTCACACATTGCTGAATTCAATAATATAATAAATAGCAAATAATAACATATGCATATAATAACCATATATGAATACAACAGATACATTATAAAATTCTGGCATACATAATTTAAAACATTTTAAAAACTAGAACAATTTCTCTAAATACTAGACCAGCTTAGGCTACAAATCTATATAAATCTATGAGGAAGTAAGTCTCACAGAGCATTATGGGACTTACTTCTGAGTAAATATGCAGTAAACCATACAGTTTCTAATCTCCCTAAGATTTAGGTTGCCACTCTATATCCTTATCTGGGAAAAAGCTCTATTAGTCTTATTTCTTACTAGACATGCATAAGATTACGCTTATATTTGTGACCAATTTTAACCAATATGGAGCTTGTTTGAAAAGAGCTCAGTAAAGAAAAAACTCTTTTAAATTTCCTATAGTACTTGCTGAAAATTGAAGTTTTATGGTCACAAGAATAAAACATTGTCTTATCAATATTATCTCATCTTTGCTCATGAACTTTGTTGTCCCTACAATTTATGACAGACACAGCCTATGGTAATAGCTGTACCCAAACTCTGCCTTGAGATTAGCCAGTTTCAGCTTGACTACAAAGGAAAATACTGAATGTGACAGCAGTTTCAATCTGCAACTTACCTAAATCCTTCTAAAAGTTAAAGCAAAAAAGAAAATGTGCCACTTGATGTGGGGAGTAGGGAGAATAAGTTAAGAGAGAGGCATCATGTGGCTGGGTAGAGAGAGAAAAATCATGGGGAGAAAACAGTGTGGATGCCCGGGAGTGTGTATGGGCTCCCAGAAGGCATCTTGTCCAGGACTCCTTAAGTAATTTCTAAGTATACAGAAGCCTAAAGATTTTATTTCAAGTCTGCTGCATTCTTACCAATATTGCAAGGACCATTTTTACAGGTCTTAATTATAAAATTTCTGAAGTAAAAATATATATTTCCTACCTGTAATGGACATGGGTAATTGTTGGTCGCCTGTAGCCAAGAATCCAGGTCTGGATATCTATGGGTTCAGCTTTGGGATAAGCAATGGTGGTATCTATCACCCACTGAAGACCTTTAGATTTATTTTCTAAGAAAGGGGATTACACAAGGGAAAAATTATGAACATCAATTACATATACATTTTTGCTCTGATACTACACTCCAATAATACCAATTCATTTGATAATATGCAGAACTACCATCATACCAAATCATGCAGGTGAATATAGAAACATTGTCTCTCAAATTGGAAAATGAGCATAGAATTCCCCTAAATCACCACCTACATAAATGGTTATCCTTGACCACTATCGATTCTGGACACCAAGAGGCCCCATACAACCCCCGAAAAGTCTATATAGTATGTCCTCCATAGAGCCATATTTCTACGGCTATACATATTAGGAGGTCTGTTCCAAAATCCAATTCCAGGAGGCCTTAATAACAGAGTAAATCAAATATGATTTTTAAAAAATCAAGAGACATCGAAAGCATACCATTAAGTAGTTGACATGTCAGTAAGTGAGATCCTATTTAAGCCAAGCATGTAACTCAGTATTCAAATACTTAACAAAGCGCTGTGTTCTGTGGGGGAGTTCTTTCTCTCTGGGCAGAGGGGCTGACATACTGCTTGCAACCACCACCTCATCGGGTTTTGCATTCAAACTTGTTTATAATGCGAGGATCAACTCAGGAAAGTATAAAGTGTAATACAAGAAGATACAAAGGGTCCTTTGCACACTTTTAAATATTTGTTTTGGCATTAAGTCTAAACTCCCTCATCTGTTATTGGAAAAGTCTGAATGTCACACTAATCCACCTATGAATAAGCCATGGCAAGTTGGTTGCTTACTGACAATTAGGCTTACAGTGAGTTTTTCTTCCCCTCCCAACCAAGTCCTCCAGTGGGCTCCAGCATGTATCCCAGTGCTCTTCATAGCAAAGTATGTTTGTTTCACCCTTCCCAATCCAATTACTACCCCTTTTCATTTCCTATTTTTTCCCTGAAGCCCCCACATACACACAACTGAAGTTATAGTCTTTAAAATAAAAATAAAAAAAGAATTTGGACTCTGAAAACTTCTCAATATATTTATAAGTTTTCATTATTATGATTACTTTTGTTTGTCTTTTGTAAGTGCACCCTGGTTCGTCTATCAAAGAGAGTATGACAAGTGAAGTAGGTAACAGATTGCAAGTGAGAAGACATATAGGCTAATTTCTGCAGAGCTGAAAACAGTTGCAATATTTTCAATGGAAAAGCATCAGTAAAGAGGAAAAAGTAGCAAAGAAAAGTACACACCTTTGTAATCCTCTCACTTTTAAGTATTGAACTGATAGCTGTTAGTGTCCTCTATCATTTCGGCACCCTGAGTTCCTGGTTACTCCAAAAAGTAGAGATATTGGCTACCTACCCCCTTTTCAAAACACTTAATGCTGCAGTTACTACAAAAACTGCAGAAATATACACACATTTAATGGCAGGGAAATAAATGAACACTACTATTCTGAAAAACAGCCACAAAAAGTGGTGGGGGCAGGAGTAAATGCATCTCTTTGCTGGAGTTAGCTGGAGACTAAAATGTGGAATGCACAGGGAACCGTCACTTAAAGGCAAGAGGATAACTTTGTCAAAGAGGAGAAATTGGGATTGGTGTGTTGGGTTTGGATGGCATGCTAACCTACCATGGGTCAAAAAAAAAAAAAAAAAAAAAAA